>NW_006431916.1:3982334-3995550 GCF_000325575.1 Pteropus alecto | reverse complement strand
GGGAGGGAGGGAGGAAGGAAGAAACTTAAAGAGTATGATATACAATAAGATGAGAAGAGTTAGGTAATGTATAAGAAAGGCAATATGTTAATGATAAATCTGAATATTCTCCTTCCCAAAAGTGGAACCAAAAATATTCTTCCTAACCCTCTGGGCAAGAAATTGAAGACTTCAAAATCTTAGCTTCGAAGCTGCTAAGGCTTTTAAATCAGATTCACAGATGGAGAAGAGAAAAGTAATAAACTTATTCAATTAAAAATGCTGCTCTCCATAGATCAAAGCTTGACTGCCACACACACACACACACACACACACACACACACACACACACACACACACACAGATTCTTTGCTCCTAGGCTGAGAACAGCTTTAAACAGTGACCTCAAATTAACAAACATTACTGAGTCTGCCTACTAAGTGTGAAGCACTTGACAGGGGCTGGGGATGCACAGATAAGACCTGGTTTACAGTGCGATAGAGGTTACAGACAGATATTTAATTAAAAAATAATATGGCATGCTAACTACTTAAAATAGCACTATAAATATAATCTTGAATCACATAGGAGGGAAAATTTAATCCTGCTTCCTCCCCCCAGGGGTGGGGACTTGGAGGAGATTTTACAGAGTAGGTGACATTTGAGCCTGGCCTCAAAAAAAGAATAGGCATTTCCAGGCAGAAGACAGAGCATGTACAAAAGCAGAGAGGAGTGAAAACACAAGGCAGAACTGGAGAAAGGTGCACTTGACCAGTGTATATGCCAAGGAGGTGCAGTCTGTGGCCAAAGAAGTACCTTTGGGCATCACCTGGCATCCCTGCTACTCTTTCCTGCCCAGGTTCCTCTGTTTTTTCTGACATCTGTGAGTTCTTGCTGTCAAGGTCTTTATTTACCTCATAGGTTTCACTGGCAATATTGGACATAGTATAATTTGAGGACTATGACCTCCCCCTCTCAGCCAGGCATGAGATTTTAAGATCCAAGTACTAAACCCAATTCTGACACTTGCTTATGGCAAGTCTTTAGTTTTGCTTGTTTAATTTTCCTATAATAAGAGAAATTTGAGATAAATTGCTCTATTCCAAACTTATCTGACCATAAACTCATCATTTTGAGGAAGAAATTGGGAATATCTCAACATTATGCTTTCTTTTGTCATATCCTAAAATCAGAAAAACATCTCCAGGTGGGTGATTTACCTGCAGCTACATGGAGGGTAGCAACCCGGGAAAACTAGTCCCCAGTCCCAGGAGGCAAAGCCTTGCTTCTCAGTAACTCTTGGGAAAGGTAGTTGAGATGGGCTATAAAGACAAAAAAAAATCTATCGAAGATACTGTTGATTGCTTCAGGCCTGGATATTCTGTTGTCATTTACGGCTGATGGGTGAGAAGAGCTTCTAAATGCCCGCAGTCACATATGAACTCTCTTTGGCATCAGCTTCATATTATCATTACCTTTTGGCCCATCCCATCCCCACACCTCCAGTTAAGGGAGACATGAAAATCTATTTTGGCTTTGAATTTAGAAAAAAAAAAAAAATCATGATTCAGTTCAAAAAGATTAAATCGACATTCATACACACACACAGACGCATTTATACTCAAAGCCGAAAAACATTTCAAGGTTTCAATAGACTAAAAAAGAGCCCACATTCTTCTTTCTTATAAGCATTTCTCTCAGTAATTGGAGAATTTGCCAAAAGGGCTCTCAAGACCCATATTTTATCTACCCCAATGAATATAATACACAAGAAGTAATCTGCATCCTTCCCTGCTTAGAATCATTTACTTGCTGTGTGCTCTGCATAAAAACTATATCGTAGGAAAAATGCCACCCTGCCAAAGCTAGGCGACATGCTTCCATCTGCTGCCCAAGCTCCTCACCTGACAAGCTGCCAGTAGGAGAGGCCACATTGTCACTCAAAACCTAATAGGCTGTTCTTCCCTGTGTATCATCCACTGGGAACTTTAGTCTATGGGTGCCACTGTTATATTTTATTTATGAGGTCCATTGGGCCCTGACTTTTTCCCAGATAGATTGTTACGCTGAAAATGTCTAAATTGCCACACACCCAGCTCTGATAGAACTTGGATTCACCTTCAAGATAAACCAGAAAAGGGGGGATGTCTATTTCACTGCATTTTATGGGTGACCAAATCATATCACGGCAGCCCACAAAAGAGAATTGGGCTCAAGTTCTAGATCTACACTTACCAATGTGAGCTCTGGGAGCATCACCCTTTCAACTCCCACTGTAAAGCTGGGGGATGAATTCCCAGTACCAACTCACTTTAATATATTAATTTTGTATTTCTGGTAGGGAAAACTAATGGAATACAATTACATGTGATTTAAATTCAAACGTCCTCTCTTAAACCTCACATTCTCTTTAAGCAATCCATTGCTGACTTAAAAGCCAACCATCGCTGTTGTTTTTACCTACTCTCAAAATGCTATGTTCATTTTCCCCTCACATTTCCTGCCTGCATTTAGCCAATTAATTTTTATAGGGAAATTTCTTGTCTCAAAATGATGAAAGTTTTCTCCAAAGGATTGTGGGTTGAGTAAGAAATTGTTACCTTTTTAAAAACTAAGTTTCTGTTCAGTTTATCTATCTAATATTGTATATGGTAAGTACAAGCTTTGAAACCTGATGAAACCAGGATTGGAATTCAAGTTCTGCTGCTGTGGTCTTAGAGAATATGAGAGAATCTCTCGTTTTTGCTACTGGGTTTTGAGAATAATAGCCCTCACACGATGGGGCCATTTTAAAGATTAGAGATAATGTAGATGACTCACGGTGACTGACACAAAGTAGATATTCTTACTGGTGGGAAAATTACATCTCCAATTTAGGGAAGTAGCAAGGTAAGCTTAAATAAGTAAAGAAGATCATAGGCAAAAAACAAAAACAAATAAAGAAAATGTACACACATGTGCACACATAAACACAAACACACACTAAACCTCCTGCATCCAGCCCTAAGAATCATAGACATGAAAATCAAAAGAGACCTCAAAAAATCTGGAAAGAATGGCAAGATGCTTGGCATTGTACACCACTAACAGTAGTGGAACTATGCCCACAAATTCTCTTTGGGGCCATAGGATCATGGATATATGTCTTCCACCCAAATATTTATTCTGTGCAGAAAAGTCAGATATTGCCATTCTTATATGAAGAAAGTTACAGCTGGGATTGAAAACTCAGATCTTTACAGCTGTTGGTGAGTAGCCCACTGAAGAAAACCTTCCCTCCCAATTCCTTGACAAATGCAAGCCAAATTCTAAACCTTTCTGTTGTCAAGTGGCACGGGCACAAATAACCATGCACAGTATGGCTTCCTTGTGCCAACTGGCAGGTAGGTGTAATCATTTTGCACAGCATGCCCTCCTCAGCCCAAGGGCACTGAGCAAAATGCAGCAACCAAGAGAGAGGAAAGCTATGGAGCAGTGTAAAGGGAAGCAAAGGGACAGACTCAAACCCAGTAACTAGTCGAGCTCTCCTTTCAACTTCTCCTGGAGCCATTCTTTAGAATTATTGCCTAAGGGATGAGATAAGTAAGACCTTTGGTAGAAAAAATCTCTGAGCAGAAAGCACCAAACTAGAGTCCAATCATTGGATCGGAGATTTTCATTTCTCACTGTATCCTAAGATACTCCAGGGATACAACACTATCTCATGGAAATGGTGACGAGAGAAAAGAGGAAGCAGGGTACACTGCTGAGAGAGGCTCTATGTGGAGTTTGAAGAATCTCTAGGTAATTCTGAAATGCCATCCTCCCTCTTTCTTTGGAATACTAGATCTGGGAGCCAGTCTTGGCTCTGCCCCTTACTAGCTAGGAGAACCTGGACAAGTCATTTAACTGGTCCGATGCTCAGCTTACTCAGTTATAAGCTAGAGAAAGTATTCTCATATTGTTTTAAAACTCAAATATTATAGTAATGAGTATAGATGCACTTAGAAAACTTTGAAATGCCCCACATCCATAAATAAGCAAGGTTGTCACTTTTTTTAAACCAAATGAGGACACACACACACACACACACACACACACACACACACACTCATGGTTGAAGAAATCGAGATTTTGTTGTTTTCTTCTGGTGGCCTGCCTAGTTAGCTTAAGAGGCTGACAGGTGAGCAAATCAGTGTATCTCTTCTCACAGACAGAAAGGGGACACCAAATATCTTTCTGGATTATGACACTTGCATACAAAGCTTAATATATTGGAAATACAGCTAATTTATATGTCTAGCTTACCCCTTCCTACCTTCCACCTCCAACTCTTTACATTTGCACAACCAAAGTGTCACTCATAATTCAATTCAATCAAATGAACATCGGCTGTGTAACAACTATGTTCAATATCCCCTGCTAAAGCTATGGGAGATAAGGAGAGAAGTAACATAGTCCATGCCGGCACCTGTTTCCCATTCTAGTGGAGAAGAGAGACAAGAGAACAACCATTAATAACAAGGCCAAGTAAAGTAAGTAGTAAGTGGGCTAGAAAAGGACTCAGGGAAGTATCATCTATTTCTAACCAGACTTAAATAAATAAACAATTTAAACAAGCCAAATATGGTTTTTGTTAATAGCTCAGGATCAAATTTCTCATGAGGGATTAAAATGTTTGCTCAAGTTATGTTTTGATACTTCAGTAGCTGAACACAAGTGTAAGGTGTTACTAATACTGATTTCGGGGTGATACCACAGGATTGACTTAATTATTTCAAAGTTCCTCTGAACATCATGCCCTAAAAATTTGTGTGACAGGTCCTGGTGTTTACTTTGTTTTGTATTCTGTTTTTTCTTTTGTTTTGTTTCTTGTTTTTAATCTAGATGTGTTGGTGTTTCGCAGAGAGAGCCTTACTCATTATGAATGTGGGGAGCCAGACCTCCATTATGTTCTTTTCCGTGTTTGCCCAGAGTAAAATGCTGGCTCTTTAGGTATAAAAAACATAAACGGGTCCCTCCTAAAACAGAATCAGCATAAGCATGGGACACGGCAAGAAAAGTAGAGAAGGTTAGTGAAGTCTAATCATTTCACCTTCCTCTGAACTGACTTTAGCTCTTGAGGTTTCTCATGGTACGTCGGATCTGAGTCCTTTGACTCAGTAAGTATGAGAGAGAAAAGTAATCGTGACTAGTTGCCAAACTGCATGCTTAAAATGTAATTATTTTATGGGGCCTCCCAAAGCATGTTCAAAGGCGTATAATCAGTTTTAAGATTGGGTTATCATAGGATTAGACAGAGGTTAATTAAATAGGAAAACATTCTATACCCTGAGCAGGATCAGGATGGAATTACAAGGCTCAGTGGTTTAGGCTCCTTTTTTCCAAATCTCCTCAAGCGTTGCTGGCAAAAATTAGTGAAATGCATTGATGATTTTTGCAGATATACATATATAAAGCACGCATCCCCTTGGTAAATGTGGAACACTCCCTATTTTAAATTAAAAAAAAAAACAGTTCCCAAAAGAAACTAAATCAAAAACTAATAAAAGCCCTATTAAAATGAGGGTGATATGTATAAAAACTATTTAGTCCTTTTTCCATTTATATGACCATGGAAAACAATTTAAGTAAATATGTAAATATTAATGCACATGTACACTACTTTGGTGACTATATTTTGAAAATCCTCCCAACTTTGAACAATGGTACAAAAAAGCTAAATAAGAATAAGAATAAGAAAAAGAGAGAGGAAGAAGGGCTTCATTTATTTAGATGTTTATATTTTTGTACATAGAAATGATAACTGATTTTTCAATACTGTAAAGCTCAATTCTTCTATTTAAACTTTTAAAAATGATTTTTCATCACAAAGTAATTATATGGCATTTAATAAACATTAGAAGAGAAAGGGAGAGTGAGCAAAAATTGAGAGTAATTAATGAACAAAACGATTATTAAATATATGTCCCTAAACTTTAGAAACCTAATGTCATGAATTGCATTTTATTTCAAAGGATCTTAAGTTTGGGTAAAAAGTTAAAAAAAGATTGATAAATTGATGGAAAGCTTGATGAAGAACATTAGATAACTTGGATTAGATGAGACAGATAAGCTAGTCCCTATTTCATGTACATTCTGTAGTGTCTTGTTTCCCAAGGTCACTCTTCTCTCTGACATGGCTGCAATGTGTCAGGTTTACAAAATTTTCTCCTATAATGTCACAATGGCTGCCATTTTTAAGACAAATTAAAGTTTACAAAGAATAAGTAAATGATTAAATTCTTCAGAACATGACCCAATAAATGTTTGGTGTTCTCAGTTCTAATCACTAATAAATCATATCCAGCTTTTTCAAATTACCAGCATGTGTTATTTATTTCAGGAACGTATCAGTGATTAATTTCTCAAGAAATTATTTAATAATCTAATGCCAAAATCATTAACTATATTCTTTAACTATAATCTCTAAAATTGGTCATAGTTAAAATTTTTAAAAATTAACTACTCAGTTTGAAGGCTCTCTCACTTTCTGAGAGAACCTCTAAGGAAAGTTTCAGTTGGATAGAAATTTGCAAAATCCTTCTCTCTCAGAAATGGACTAACTGTAGCTATTCTGGATGTGAATTAAGCATCAATAGAAATTAGTTATGATTGGAGTTAGTTCAAGTTAAACATTATATATATATATAACATTATTTTTAAATGCAAATTATCACATGATCATTATGGAATTGTTTTAAAATACAGAAGGGTATAAATATGGTTAGTATTGCTATTACCCAGATAAAACTACTATTTAATATCAACTAAAATGTATGTGCTAAGATACTCTTAGAAGAGTTTTAATAATTTTTTAAAAGGATGAGTATTTATTGTTATATGCCCACTGTACAGAGAAGAGGCCCACAGAGAAGGTTAACAATTTACTTAAGATCACACAGCTGGTAAGTAAAGGAGTCAGGTATATATGTAGATATGGAGTTTGAGCTATAAAAAATAACATGTTATCTTATATATTGTACTTAATAGTATGTGACGAGTATTTTAACAAACAATAGATACTTTTGAGAAATACAATTTGGATGAAGCATGTAAAAAGACTATCTTTTATTTCTTTTATTATGTGGTTTATTTTTAGTTTCATTGCTATGAAACTATAATATGTTTCATAGTACATGTTTTACTATTTATTATAGTGAAAGCATTACACATAAATTTAATTCATATCTCTGAATATTTTCCTAGGACAACTTCACAGGTGTAAATATATAGTGACAAAAGATTTTAATATGTAAAATTATTTTCAACAGTATAGCAATTTATACTCCTAAAAGTACAGTACAGAAAATTGTCTTTTTAACTATCCTCACTGACACTGGAGCAGCACAAAACCATCCTTTTATTCATTTGAAAAACAAAAAAAAAGATACTAACAGTTTTTAAACTTGCTTATTAGTAGGAGTGTCTTTTATTTAATTGAAATTTTTGAGACAATTGTAAATTTACATGTATTGTAAGAAATAATACAAAGAGGTCCATGTACAACTTTACCTAATTTCCCCAATGGTAACATTTTTCAAAACTGTTATATTGTCACCACCAGAATGTGGACATTTATGTAACCCTTGGATCTCCCAAGTTTGACCTGTGCTTGTGTGTGTGTGTATTTAGTTCTATACAATTTTATCACATGCAGAGTTTCATGTGCACACCACCACAATGAAGATACTCAATAGTTTTATCACTATAAGAATCTCTCATGCTACCCTTTTACAACCACGTCCACCTCCCCTTCTGCTCACCCCACAACTCCATCCTAAGCCCTAGAAATCACTAATCTGTTCTCCACCTCTAAAATGTTGTCATTTTCTAAAAATGTTATATAAGCAGAATCATACAGTATGTAGCCTTTTAGGTCTGGCTTTTTTTTCACCAAGCATAATTCTCTGGAGATTCTTCCAGATTGTTGCATGTATCAGTAGTTTGTTCTTTCTATTGCTGGGTGCTATTCTGTGGTATGGATGTACCAATTTGTTTTAAACCATTCACCTGTTAAAAGGACATCTAGGTTGTTTTCAGTTTTTCGCTATTACAGCTAAAACTTATGAACAATCATGTACAGTTTCCCCCTTTTTATTTTTTTAATTACAGTTGACATTTAACTTTATTTTATATTAGTTTTAGGTATATAGCATAATGATTAGACATTTATATTATCTACAAAATGATCCCTCCCCTGTTTGTCTAGTAACCACCTGACACTACACATAGTTATTACAAATACCATATGATCTCACTTATATGTGGAATCTAAAGAACAAAATGAAGAAACAAAACACAACAGAAAAAACTCATATATAAAGAGAACAACCTTATGATTGCAAAATGGGAGGGGGCTTGGTGGGCTGGGTGAAAAAGATGAAGGGATTAAGAAGTATAAATTGATAGATATGAAATAGTTATGGGGATGTAAAGTACAGTATAGGGAATATAATCAATAATATTGTCATATCCATGTACAGATTTTTGAGTGAACATAGTTTTTATTTTTCTGGAATAAAACTTGAGTATAGTCATGGGATTGTATGGTAATTCAATGTTTAATTTTATAAGAAACTGCTAAACTGTTTTCCAGAGTAGCTACACAATTTTTTATTCCCATCAGTAATATATGAGTAATTCAGTTTTTCCCACATCCTTGCCAACATTTGATATTATCTTTTTTTTTTTTTTTGGCCATCTGGTAGATGTGGAGGTTATTTTTATTGGCCACTAAATGCAGAGTTAAGAACTAGAGATTAAGATTGTCTTGTCAGTAATTTTTTTGTATGCTTTTGAGCAAGTCATTTTCTCTCTGGGACATAGTCTCCCCACATATAAACTGGAAAATTCCTCATAGTGCTTTCGATTTTAATTTTAAGATAAGAACAGACTTCTACGGCTGATTACAAAGGTTTAGAACTTTGGAAGAGTCTATGAATTATGTCCCTTCTAACAGAAACATAATCACTTTACTTACTGAGTAAGAAATTATCTTCCTGGAGAACCAGGTAACATGTGAGCCCTAGGATATATTATTTCTCCCAAAATAAACCTCTGTACATAGCAAGGTCATTTACTTTATTTAAGATGAATTCCAAGGAAGTCTCCCCTTTGTCCTACGTGGCAGTAGAAATTACCTAATCTCCATGATAACTTCATCCTATATTTATTTATCAAGACTCTTTTTCTCTAAAGAATTTGAAATGCTAGCTAGATGCTACTAACCAGATTTCAGAAAAGTCTCAATACACAGAAAATAGATACCAGAGTTCTCAAGAAAACTAAATTCTGTCTCTGCAAAAATGGGCTCTAGAGTCAGATGAAAGCAGATGCCACAGTTAGAATGGTGATGGTTGGTGCTACTGTTAGGGCTGAGAAGATGATAAAGACTAGCTTTCCTGCATTATTAGTCTCCTAGACTTAGAGTGTCAGTTAAAAATACTGTGCCAATAAACTTCTTTATTGAATCTTTAAGCATCATCCCAGTCCATGAATACAAAGAGGTATAAAGGCAAATGATGGAAAGAGAAAATAATAAGAACAAATGTTGAAGAAACTCCAATAACTAATTTTAAGTAGACTTATGTAGTCTTCTTCCTTGGAATTGTATGGGGTATTTGTTAGAGGCACAGATTTCTGGGATCCACTACTATTTCAAGCACAATCTGAGAGGGTAGAGTCTAGGAGAATGTATTTTTAATAAGCTTTCTGAGAGATTCTTACTAGTAACCCAGTGTCAGCCTATGGCCTGGCATTTGGGAACTATTGATATAGAGAAACATTTTCATTTTATAAATAGAGAAATCAAGGCTAGAAAGAATTTTTCCCCAATAAGTCAAGGTCATACATCTAATAACCAATAAAGGCTAGAACTAGAACTGTTGCCACGCCTCCTGTGCATTTAACCCTTGGTGACACGTGGTCTCTAACAACAAGAACAACAAAACTCTACTTTTTTGAAAATATGTAAAACTTCGTAAGTCTCAGCCTGATCCCAAACTTCATCCTCCATCTACCCCATAGCTGAGGCTAAGGCTGTGTTTCACACCTGCAACCTTATTACCAATCTTTGTTTTCCCCCCAAATTTTGTCTTGTGGCACAATTTACTCAACTGGCTCTAGTCTCCATACTTGAGTTCATAAATATCAAGTCCTTCTTGCCAGCAGCCCGTTCCCCATCTCACTCCGCAGTTCCCAAGCCATCGCCACTCCTTTTGCCTTTGTTTTCATAACAGGAGTCCTTTTCTGCTAACCTGCCTCTTACTCCAACGTTCCCTATTTACCAGGCTTAATTTGCTTTTCAGTTCCCCTTTCATATTCCTATACCTCAGGCCAGTGGCTAAGCCCTACTACTCTGATAACAACGGCCCACATGTTTGAGATAGGCATATTCCAGAGTATTCACCACTACATTTAACTCAACTACTGGGATATAATGCTGCTTCTTCCAATGTACCTTTCTTGGCTTCACATGGCAACTATTTAACTATAACTGAAAAACTTGCTAACATTCATTGTTCACTAGATTTAGCCATTTTTGCACTCAAAGCTGGATAATTTTCCCAACCCCTTGTACCACACCAGTTGATAAGCCTAATAGGATGATTCGGTCTACTCATTTCTGCCATATCTTGCTGAAAGTAAGCAGTCTTGTCTAGCTAATCTAGAGCTCTGACAAACTTCATGAAACTTTCAACACTGTGCTTCAATTGCCTATATCCCATTAGGCATAGCACACTGAAGTCAGGGGGCAGAGTCCATAATATTTTACCATTATATTTCTAGATATAAGGCAATGGAATAGAAACTAGGAGACTCCAGGGAGAGCAAAAGATATTGCAATAAACAATGGAATGTAAACCTAGAAAACTTCTTTGAACATATGCAACATAGTCAAGGGCAGTATGTGAGTGCCCAGGATCTTCCCATGCCATGGGGGTTGAGAGGGAGCTCATCAGCAAGTAGAATCCTAAAATTCCAGGAGTCCAGCTCCAGTAGCAATACTCATTTTTTGTAAGCATTATGTAAGTCACTGAACTGCTCTATTTCAGCTTCTGTGTTACAAAAGAACACAACTCATAGTTCTCTCAGGAGAGCAGTGAAAACAAATTACCAATATTTACCAAATCATGTGAAAATAAATTGAGCTAAATAGCTTTACACATACATTTTCTCCTGGGACTCCAGGTTGCACTTACTACATTATATGATACATAGAGTTCC
Organism: Pteropus alecto; assembly: GCF_000325575.1. Lineage (NCBI taxonomy): Eukaryota > Metazoa > Chordata > Mammalia > Chiroptera > Pteropodidae > Pteropus > Pteropus alecto. The sequence continues at coordinate 3,984,324 of NW_006431916.1, read as the reverse complement.
TTTACACAATCCCTCCGCCTTCTCCATCTAATCCAGATCAAGTAGGAATAAGGTATGATTTTAAGAGAAAAAAAAGTGAGTAGTAATTGAAAAGCAGAGCATGGAATGCAAATGCCCAGATAGGTTTTTATTTTAACCTGATGTACATATTTTACTTATTAAACCATAGCATAACAATTTGCATATCTGTGGGGGAAGATAAATGATTCTGAAAATAAATGGAAAACATTGCCAGAGAGTACAAATGCATTTACCATTCCATTTTGGCCAATGCATTTCCCCCAGTAAGGAAATATCTGTAAAATTTTGTCGCCATTAAGTTTCAAATGCCAAGAAGGCAAAATGACATGAGATGAGACAAATAAATACTGTCATTTCTACTGTGAAATAATAAGTATAAGGTGCCTAATGCTTTCCTTGATACACATTTAATGTTCAGTAACTGATGCATTTCACAGTCCTGGAAAATTGATATTGAAATTTGAAAATATTTGTGGAGGATTTAAAAATTGACAAATGTCTTCTTATTTTGATTCTTACAATTTAAAAAATCAGAGTTATAAAATGGTCTTGGAACTGTCCAAATCACTCAGCCACTGTTTTCGAGTTTAGAACATTTGAAATTTTTGTCAAGTAGCTCCATACTTATAAATTTCTTCCTTTAGGCCAAACCTAGTTTAAGAGTATTACTGTCAAAATCATTAAAGTAAACACAGACGTGATGCCAAAACTGATGTGCTATATATACACATAGATCATAAAACATTAGTGCTTTACTTAAGTACAACATAGTAAAGCCCTGTTGATTTTGCAGCACCACTTTATAATCCTTAATAACTTGGTATTGAATTCCTTAGGTTTATCAGGACATAACAGTACTCGACTTTAATAAATTTTTATCATGGTTATGACTTGGCCTGAGGCTGTGTACGCATGAAACCAGAAACAAGAGAGAACAATCAGTTATTTGATATAATTTAAGCCAATAAATTGATTCTTTAAAATCTTCACCGCACATTTTTTCCTTCTGTTCTACTTTTAGGTGGGGAGAGTGAGTTTATTGGAAGCAAGGGGACAACATCTTAGTGCTACAGAGATGATTTTTCTGTTGAATTTCTAAAAACAAGTGTGGATAAAATGTAGTAGTTATTCTCTTTTAATTAAGAGAATCACATGATCTCATGATAAGACCCTCAAGATCATCAGGTCATCAACTCTTAATTGAAGATACCGGTATCAAAGTACACTATACATTCTGTCTCTACCTCAGAAATGGCAAACAGCTTTCTCTTTTTTGACAAATTTGACCAACTGATACTAACTACCTAGAGCAATGCATTGAAGACTCTCAGCCTGGGATCCGAAGGATAAACGGCACATATGTACTTCCAATAAATACTTATTAAATCTGAATCCATGATATGCTCAGGACCTCAAGCACTATTATTAACAGAAAATTATTTCATAAAATAATTGCTATATGACTAGGAAGGCACGATACTAATATCAGTGTAAGTAGACTGGATCCTCCTACATTGTCAGTTCTGAATATCTGGATATTTTTACCCATGGTTTCTCTATCCTATAGGGCAGCCACTAGTCACCTTAAATTAATTGAAATTAAGTAAAATTTAAATTAATTGAAATTAAGTAAAATCTGAAATTCATTTCCTTACTTTCACTGCAAGTCTCACATTTCAAGTTCTCAATTGCCACATGTGGCCAGTGGCTACTGTGTTGGACAGCACAGATATAAAACGTTTTCCCCATTGCGGAAAGTTCTATTAGACAGCAATGCAAAATTTTCAACAACCAATATAAAACGAATCATTTTATGATGTTGAAATCTGCCAAGTCAACCCTTAACAAATGGGTTCATAAATCTCTTCCAAGATGACATTTCTTCCTTCTTTCATGAGTCAGAGATATGGTAATGGCTGGTCTGCAAATGAGCGTGGTGCATGTGGGTGCGTCAGAGTCATTGTGAGGA
>NW_006431916.1:3971268-3982213 GCF_000325575.1 Pteropus alecto | reverse complement strand
GTCATAGCTATTGGCTGCTCTGCCCGTTGAGTCCTTTTTTCTCATGAGGTGACTGAGCCATGCTGGTCAGCAGAGGTGACTTCAGAGGACTTTTCCCCAATGACTCAGTTGTCCAGGAGAAAAAGATGTTATCAGAAAGGCCTGTCCTAAAACTCTGCAGTTGTATAATCCTAAACGGAAAACACAAATGGAAATTAGGATATAGTCTAGGAGGGCAAGGTGTTTGGAAAGGCGGAGAGAGGAGACAGGCAATGGCAATGAGAGAGTGTTACTGACAAGGGAGGTGGGAAAAAGCCAAAGACCCACTGGGTTGCACAGAATCACCCAACGAACCACCTCTGGCCTGATCTTCACAGGATGTCAGCTCAACCCCACCGTGGATGACTGAGAACACAGATGATAAATAGATGATTCCTTTGTTCTCCTTTTTATAACATCTCTCTTCTGCTCCTATTCCTTTGGATAAGGGAATGGAAATCTTGCTAAATGCTGACAATGCTTTTGGCTGGTTTTCTAATGACACTACGGTGGTGCCAAGTTCCTATTGCCCTTTTCTCAGGACTCCCATAATAGCCATGCCCTGGACCTCTCCTTTGGCTACCAAAGCACAGGCTGCCTGGCATTTCTCTTAACCCTCTCACTTGTATTTCCTTTCAGCTTAAATACAGCTGTAAGATCTGGGAGGACAGGAACTGTGTCATGTTGGTCTTTGTGGCCCCTGACAGGTCTTAGCATAGTGTCCCAAACAACTGGAGCCAAAATAGCATTGACCTTGCATTGTGGGCCCTGGAGTCTGATTGCCTAGGTTTATATTTCATATCTGCTAGTTGCTAACTGTGCCTTTCAGAAGGAGACCTACCTGCTCTAAGGCTTGTTTTCCTCATCTGTTAAATGGGGATAATAGTATTCTCAGGAAGTTATGACAAAGTTTTAAATAGATAATGAAAGTAAAGCTCTTACCACATTGTATAACACAAGGTCAATACTCATAATAATCATTATTGGGCATTAAATAAATACAAAGTAAACCCAATTGCTTAAATTTGCCCTGTGCTAGATAATAGGGAGAGCTTAGACATCTTCTTGTACAACATACAGATTTTACATATGAGGAATTTGAGATGTACACAAGAAACAGCACACGCCCAAGTTCACAAATCAGTCAGTGGCAGAATAGTAGCTTCTCAGTGGCAGATTTTCCATTTTATCCTTTGAATGTACAGAGCACGCCATAGGCATTGCAAGGTGGAAAATGCCAGGTGAAGAGTTTTTTGTATTGTGCAAACAACTTAAAATTTTAGGTCTGAAAATAGCAGCAGATATGTTCATGGCCCTGTCACAGTGTCAGTGAATTCAAATTCCCAAATGACAGACAATGACTACAACATCCTGGCAAGTCTGGTTCTCAGATGGGTAACTTCCAGTGCCACACAAAATATTAAGGATGGAGTTATTTTTCAGGTTAGAGGATACAAGATTGAGTGCCATCACATCAACACAACTCAACGTATGTTTCTGAGCACTTACTTCTTTTTTGTTTACTAAGAAATAACATGTTTGCACCGACAATAACTAGATAGCATTTCTTCCTTTAAATATACATGTATATGTATTGTGTATAAATAAATGTATACAAATATGTATGTATAGATACACACCCACACACACACTGCATATATGCCTATTTTATTCTATATAGCAAATGAAAGATGCAATCCCAGCTTTAACAGCTACTTCTGAAATTATTACTGTGAGTCGGAAGTACGATGTTTCCATAGGGGAAAGAGAAAAAGACATTGGAACTGGCATTTTAAAAGCCTCTACCCTGTGAAATGAAAAGTGCTAATATAGCATAAATTACTGAGTTCCATTCTCCTCTGTGCCTTATATCACTCCCCAGGATAGTAGAAACTTAAGCAGGCATATTACAGCTCTTTCCCATTTCAGCCACACCTACATGACTTAAAATAAGTCTAGAGACCCTGGAAGTGAAAATTTGGCTACATCGAATACTTAGGAGGGAATAGCTATTGAGAAAAATTAAAGTAGGTAATTTGCCAAGCATTCCAATAGCAGTTTCGCAGAGCGTGTGCCTTTCAAATACTATTTATTTATTCATTGACTATTTTATTTATTTAACAGAACTCATATAGTGCATAAGCCTCAAGAATTAAACTTGTTTTTGGTCCCAGATTGAAATCTTCAAAGACTTGTTTTAACAGCTCTATGTATGTGCGTGCGTGCGTGCGTGCGTGTGTGTGTGTGTGTGTGTGTGTGTTTGTGTGTGTGTATTGTTATTCAGCTTCATTTGTGATGCAGGATCATAGGCTGCCAGAGCTTGAGGGGATCTTTAGGATCACAGAATGCCTTTGAAATTTTTTCCTAAGCAATAAAAATACTCAGATGCAAATTCAAAAGGAATCTTAACATATATAAGAAGAAAAGCGATAAATGAGGTTTTTGGCCTTATAAATCTTTGATGTTTGTTTGGAAAATACTTAACTGATGGGAGAAACCCTGAAGCACCTGTTCTGAATCTGAAATTCCAAGGGGCACAGTATGAAAACCAACGGTATGTTCCCAATGGATAAGGAGCCTGAGACCCAGGAAGAGAGGAAACTTGCTAAGAAGGAGAAGAGTTGAATCTCTAAAGGGGTGGTTTGCCTCCAGCCCAGTGTTCTTTCTATTATAACATGGCTGGCTGGCTTTCACATTTTTGCAAATGTGCATTAAATGGTACAGCATCTAAAAATTGCAATCCCTTTCCAGCTCATTTATATATTATGAAAGAATGACTTAGGGTCTTTCTCCAATGGCTCTTATCCAAACTACAAGATGTACCAACATAAAAGGTCAGTTACAACTATTAGTAAATTACTAGATACAACTTTTCTTTTCCCCCTTTAGACACAACCTTAGTTAACATTAAGAAAATTATAAACATAGATATGTTACTGAATCACTTGATATAATTGGGGAAAAATTCTACTGAATCTTTCTTACGCTGATAGCGAGGTTACTATTAAATACTAAAAAGTCATATGGACATCTAAGAGAAAAGACAGTGACTGGCCACCTCATGACTCCGGGGTGAAGGGGGAGATTTCATTAAAATATGATCTGTAGCTTCACGCACTCTGCAAGCAAACTTAAATGTCGACTTGTTTCAAAATTACTGTCATTATAACCTAATAGCAAAACACCTACTGGGAAATACTTAGAGAAAATAATAAACAATAATAGCTCTTAGCAACTGAATAATACATTTTATCCACGGGTTTGAAATTTCTTTAGAAGCATTAACTAATTAAGTTTCACCACATACCCACGAGGTAGGTATTAGTTTCCTGTTTTCATAAACGTACTCATTTAGTATTAGTTACAGCCCACATTCGTGGGAGTACTGGGAAGGAAAAATTCAACCAAAGAAAAATGTTTTCAGATTCACTGGGCAATGCAGTGAATAACATGGCAGTGCCCCAAGTGATGCCCAGGAGGCATTGAAGAATTAATGCACATCCAAAACGTCTCGTTTGATACAGAGAAACTTGAGAACCAAGGGAAACTGAACTAATTAAGGTGCAGAAATCAAGCTCTAGTTATAAATGCGTTTAAAATATTAAAAGCCAAAAGCTTGTTGGGAGAAGGGCTTTCACAGATGCGTTTTATATGTCACATATAAGTAAAGATGAACCCGAGTAAAGAGAGGTTATCCAGAACCATTAAACCACAAGATGTGAGGGAAGGAAAGCTCCTAAGAGTTTATGATAAATGTATGTCTCTTGTTATAGAAAGAAGAATGCGGCTTAGAAGATGATGTGGCCTGCCCATCTTCACACAGTCAGGCCAATCTTGCATAGAATATGTTAACAACTTGAGTAAGTAAATAAAAAATTTGGTTGGTAAAGCTAATTTTTCTTGACACAAATTTATTCTAAATTAGTTGCTAGCAAACTATGGCTGACAGGCCAAACCTGGCATGCGGCCCATATTTGTATGGGCTTAGAGTTAAAAATAGTTTTTGTATTTTTAAATAGTTGGAAAATAATAAAGAGAATAATATTTTGTGATTAGTGAAAATCATGTGAGATTCAAATTTCAGTGTCCATAAATAAAGTTTTATTAGGACACAGCTTTGCTCATTTGTTTGTTCATTGTCTATGGCAGCTTCTGTGCCCTGATGACAGAGTTAAGTAGTGGCAACAAAAAACACATAGTTCACTTAGTCTCAAATATTCACTCTCTAGTTCTTTACAGAAAAAGTTTACTGACTCCTTCTCTAAATGGCATATCTCAGAGATATATTATATATTTATATGTGTCTGAAAATAGATTGTCTTTTGATTACAGATAATCAGAATTTGATTTGTATCTTTCTGTATCTTATTTACACATCCATGAGCTTATCAAACTGTTTCAGTAAAGATAACAAATATCTGAGAATTTGTTCTAACATCTCGACAATCACCACCTTCTTCTCAAACCATATTTATATAGTTATTTACTGTTTAAAACATTTTCACATCCATTATTCCATTAATCTCTCACAAAAAGTATATGAGGTACCCATGGAAAGTACTACTATTTCTGCTTTACAGAGGGAGAAACTGAGGTTCAGAATATTCAAGTGACTTTCCTAAGATCATGGAGCACTCAGCAAAAGCTTCCTACCCTGACCCAGAGCTGAGGAACGCTGGGAAAGCAGTACTCCATCTGAAGGAACGAACACAGTCACAGCTGAGATTGCAAAAGCCAAACACATGATAAGCGTGATATTATCAAAACACAAGTTCTAATTCTCTCTTATAAGCATAGTTGTCTCCAGAAAGCTACCTAGAAAGGATTTTGTCTCTGGTTGGCTGAAGAGGGAGTTAAGGGACACTTATTATTACTTTTTTTTGATATTTGTGCCATGTCCTTATATTACTCATTCAAAAATAAGGTTTTTATGTTTTCAAACTAATAACCTAGTGGCAGCATATCCTGCCAGTATGAACTGCCTGTTCCTATTTGAGGATTTCACATGATTCCAATTGTCCCCAAGGAAAAGACAATTTCCAATTAAATGTTAATCTAAGGTCAGTGTAGCACTTGCCATGAAGTCCATTTTAGTGGGTCATTTATTTGTACCTTAAAGGAAATGATGGAGGCCATTACTACTCTCTGTCACCATACCAGCCCTGGCAGGCACTGATGAGGAGCCTGAAGGAATGTCCTGACTAATCCATCTGGAATGATACTCTTTTTTCTTTCCTTTTATTCCTTTTTACTACTAAATGCTATGACTTATAGTAAGACCAACTGTCAAGTACATTTTCTTACCAATAACAAATTACCTTGCAATATATTCACAATCAACACATGTTTCTTGGAGGAATGATATTACACAAAAGAGTTATTTGCACATAGTTGACAAACATGATTTTTTAAAAACAATTCAGACTAAAGTTAAAATTATTAGAGCAATTCCTTATTCTTCCAATCATCTGAAAACAACTGAGAATTCTCTAGAATAGATTATTCTATCTACCTCTAGGTAGCAGGAATATTCATCATTTATTGATCCTGGCATCCTGGAGAATTATAAAATTAAATAACATTATTATTGAATGGACTGTTACAAATTATCCGGTTCAATGGTCTTAATCATTGAGGAAACTGACACCAAAGGGGATTTTGTCCAATGTGAGCCTTGAAAGTAAAGATTATATATACATTCAATTTGCCTGAAATCTGGCTTTAACTTATATTTTTAATCTTATCACCCATCAGCTCTGCTTCATGCAAATTATACTCCCAAAACAATCACGTTATGCTTTTCCCTTTTTGTTCTTTCTAAATGATATGAATGTCCTTTCCCCTTACTTTTTTTATTCATATTGTGCCCACTCTCCAAGGCTCTATCCCTCTGAATTCCCAATACATTTTGCTGGTGGCTATTTCCAATGACACTTATTTTTTATTCATCCATCCTTCTGGTTTTCACTATTTTGTATGAGTAAAAGGATTATGAATATTATATGTTTTTGTATTGTTACTAAACCATAGAAAAGACTGTTATATGATAGAAGAGTTTTGGTACCTTAATTTTGGTGAAATAATATAAATTGAAATAGCAGTTGAATTCCTAGACTGTAATAAACAGCATCAATTAGTTGTCACAAACTAAAAGGGTCTTGATTGCTCAGGAGTTTTCTTGTTTAGGGATGTCACTGACACTCTAATTTAAGAGTGACTCGAGTCACCTTACAATTTTTAAGTTTAAAAAAACTTGAGGGACTTGCCAGGCCAAGCGTCCAGTCTTATACATAAAACATGGAAATCTGAAGGAGTAAAGTGGCTTACTCAGAACTAAAACCTGAGTTTTCTGGTACTTTGTGTCCATACGTTCCCCAATCAATCATATTGCCTCTCTTAACAACCATTTTTAGCTGGTTGTTAAGAGAGGCAATATGACTGATTGGGGAATCCATTGCCAAAACATTGGCGTCTGTTAATATCATATGTATATATACATTTTTCGAAGATTCCTCAAGGAACCATAACTTCATTAAATAGCTTTGCCAGGACATACCTGAGGGATCGTGAAGCCTTTTATGAATTCTCTAAACTTTTAGATCTTGCTTTCATCAGCGTTGAGGTAAAGAAGAGCTTGATTCATCCAGCCCTCTTTCTAACCACTAGAGACTAAAGTCATATCTCTTCCATTTATATTTGTGCAATTGTGTTTCTGGACCCAGCTCCCAACTTTATGTTTACTCCTATTTATTTTATTGCAGTGTGATTATGCTGCACCAAAAAAGGTAAAATTTTATTTAATTATCGATTCAATAAATGTTGTTAGCATTTGTCAGTCCTACCTTTAGGGCAGTATAGTCACTTCTACTACTAATAAAAATATGATCAATAATTACTATGAATGGTAAATTCTTATTATATAAATTACTTTACACACATCTCCTCACTTAAAATGTTAAATGGCTCACCCAACACCTAGGACTGTAAGTAGGGATCAGGATTTGAACTCAAGTCTGTTATCATCTGAAGACCGAGCCCTCAAGAGAGCACAGTTTTGCTATTAAAGGACGTGTGTCTAGTATCAGGGAGAGACATCTATCACAATGATTAAACCGATGTGGTACAAGCTGTTATCCAGGTAAGCTTACTATGTCACTAAGCATAGAGAAAGGAATTCTAACTCTTCTGAGGGTAGTTAGTCAAATCTTTGAGGAATATATGATATTTGGGCAGAATCCTAAAGTACAACTAGAAATTTGTAAAGCAGACAAGAGAAAGAGGGCTTTGTAAGGGGATCCCTCTGGGAAAGGGTGCATTACTTTAAAATATAGCTTGTTTATGGGACTGAAAGCAGTCTGGCAGAATTAGAATAAGTGAGAGTGGCTCCTGCTTTTGAAGCTAAAGAGGCAGGTAGGGTTTTGCAGGCCAAGGAATGGAGTTGGGACCTTACCTGCAGAAAATTAATATCATGAAAAGCTTTGAAGCAGAGAGACATAATCAAATTTTAGATTTAAAAAGATTACAGTTGTGTGGAGTATGGATTAAATAAAACCAGAGAGATTGGAGATTGGGGAGTGGGAGTTAGGATGTTATCAAAACTGCACAACAGAGAAAAAATGAAAACTTGAACTAAGGCAGTGGTGGTGGAAATACAAAACATATTAAAAGGATGTTTAGGAGACCGAGTCAACTGGACCTTATGATAATTAGATATGAAGGGCAAAAGAGAAAAGAATCTAAGGTGATGTTCAGGTTTCTGGCTTAGATAATAAGAAGCTATTAAACAGGGCAGGTAGAAGCAGAGTTGGAAAGGGAAGATAATGAGCCCAGTTTTAGAAACGCTGACTTTAGTATATGGGAGGGACATTCAAACAGAGATGTCAAGATGGCAGCCCACAGGAGAATAGAGTGTCAGCTAGCTCTTGGACAAAGATGCTAAGTAGGGATCATCAGGGCACAGGTGTAATTAAAGCCAGTTGTTTGTTCGGCAAATATTTATTGAACACTGTGTGCCAGAAACTGTTTTAGATGCCAGGGATATGGGAGTTAATAAAACAGGTAAAATAAAGAAGTCCAGCCATATTGGGGCCAACATTCTAGTGGAGATTATATTTTAGAGCCCACAAATAAATCCATAATTTCAAACTGTGTTAAGTGCCATAAAGGAAAAGTATAGAGTGCTATAAAAAGGAATAACAGGGAACATGTAATCTATACTGGGGGAGGTGGTCAGGGAAGGACTCTCTGAGATATAGAGCATTTAATGGAGGCCCAAAACCTAATAAAAAGTAAGCGAAGACCACTCCAAGGGGAAATGGCCTATATGAAGACCTGAAGCTAGAGTTAGTTGTATTGAAAATACTGAAAATACTGAAAAGTAAGTGCATGAGGCCAGGATAGAGAGGTAGAAAGAGATAAGTTCAAGCAGACCTATTCATCCAGGGAAGGTCTGTAACTTGAGACACAACATCAACCAATTAATCAATTAATCATTCAATCAGAGCATGGGATAAGGGAAATCAATATTTAGTTAGGGGAGCAAGAGAAGAAAATCCTACAAGAGAAACAGATTTTTATCATCCCCAGCACAGTATGGTTATCTACTAATGAGCCCCTTCCTCTCAATTAATACAAATAACAGAACTGCTATTCATGGCTAATTTCTCCACCAAAAGTGTTGTCTTCTGGGAGATTGGAGGAGAGATTTATGAGGTACTCTGGTGAGACTAAATATCTCATGGAATGGATAGACAAGATTGACAAAATTTGGGATATCCATACAATGGAATATCATTCAGACATAAAAAGGAACAAAATACCGATATGTATTATAACATAGATGAAATTGAAGACATTATAATAGTGAAATAAGCCAGGCACAAAAGGCCACATATTGTATGATTCCATCAATATGTAATGTTTATTACAGGAAAATCCTTAGAGACAAAAAGTAGATTAATGGTTGCCAGGGGATAGAGTAAGGGGAATTAGGGAGTGACTACTTAATGGATATGATGAAAATGTTCTAGAATTTGATAGTGGTGATGGATGCACAACTCTGCCCATACTAAAAACCACTGAAGTGTATACTTTAAAAGGATGAACTTTATGGGATGTGAATTATATACCAATAAAGCTGTTAAAAGAAAAATCACATGCGACACCTCCTGGCATTCTATTAGTCTCAATAGATGATAGATGTAAAGATAGACTAAACTAAATAACTTGTCTATATAGGGTTTTGCCAGAATTAAGTTTTTTAAGCTATTATCTTTGATGAGCTGTGGCTAAATGAGTTATGTCTATGTTTAATGATGACTTTGGAAGCTCAGTTCCCTAATATTATTTTTTTTACATGGAAAGATGCTGAAAAAGCTTTCAGTAATCCATCACATAAATAATGTGAAGATAGAGTCCATGTGTTATATAAAACATTGTCACTTACTACTACCTATAGAGGTACTATCAAGGAGTCTCGTCTTTTGTGTTAAATGATAAAGATGATAGATTAAAAAAAAAATGAGGCAGAGCTATAATACACTGGAGCTTTAATGAAGTTTTGGACTCTACTCTCATGACATACTTGTCAGTGAACCAGAAGATGTGTTTCACACACAATTTATCCTTCTAGTACTAACCTACTAGTTTATTTCAGACAAGAAAATAGGGAGAGATTTAAATGTATCCAATATCTTGAAAACAGCCAATGAAAAATTTAAAATTTTAATATATTTCTAATTTAAGAAACCCAGTGACTTATGATGTTGAATTGTCCTAATGTCAAGTACTCAGGAAGTATTGAAAAACTAGTATTCTTATTAATTTTTCAGTTTTCTTTGATGTTAGTAATTAAAGAATGGTTACCTGGATTTATAACAACATGGGAAACATAGCTTAATAGTTTTATTATGAACATTTAGAGAAAAATAGATACGTGAATATATATGATGGGGATGGCATCAAATTTGCAAATCTCTTAGAAAATAAGATGCATATAAATGAATGGATAAATAAATAAATAAATAAATAAATAGATAGATAGATAAATTTGCAAGCGAGCAAACTAACTAGAGGAGCTGCTTAAGAAAAAGCAGATTGAAAGTGTTTATGAATAAACACAGTTTCGCATTTTAGAAGTCTCAATGTATTTTCATATCTATTACCAAGTTAACCTTTATATCTGCTCTGTGAAATAAGCAGTGTGGAAAGATAGCTCCATTTCACAGAGGAGCAAAATAAGGCTTAACAGGGTAAGGCCACCTTGTGCAGACTCGCGCTTCTAGTAAGTGGCATAATTAGTTTTATACCAACTCACATCTTCTGACATCAAATACAGTGCATTTCTGATATGACTCAGTATTTTATCATTATTTTAAGTTATTATTAATGTTATTTGTATTATAGGATAAAATACATATACAAATATCAGATAAAAAGTGAATAAATGTTTATGGGATAAAAAAAATTGTCTGTGGCACAAAAATTGACTAGTGGCCTAGAAAATAAAACATTTTTGAAAATACTTGATTTTGTTGGGTTTTGTCAATTGTATTTGTTCATTTTGTTAAAAAAATCAAGGCCCTAAGATACCTATGTGTACATGAGTGTCTTCTCCCACTATATGGTCAAGCCTCAACTATCCATCCTTATAGGGACAAAAAAATATTTAGTATTCATGTAAACTTTTAGAATTTCAAATTCTCACATCATTGGGTATTTCCCCTTTGGCCAGAAACAAATTATTTTTAAAACCCACCGAACTGCTATCTTTGTTTCTTCCTTCTTCAACTAGATAAGCATCTCCCAAATAAATGACAGTTGCTTTGTTTGAGGTCATTTACTTGTGATTCTGCCCTATGCTCCCAAATTTAGGAAAATATGAAAAATGAGAAATAGCATCCAAAGAAAGCAAACAGGAAAAAATGCT
>NW_006431916.1:3932733-3971243 GCF_000325575.1 Pteropus alecto | reverse complement strand
AAGCAGAATACTTTATCCTTGAGATAAGCCTTTCAATTAAGTAATAATGCAATGTGAATTAAATGCATAGTATGGGGCTAGAAGGCAGTTGGGAATTTCCTTCAACTATAGGAGTTGATTAATCTCCAAAATGGATTCTCAGGTAGATCAATGGTCTCACTCTTGGAATTATTTCAAGTCATTATTCTCTTTGGGGGATAAAGTAGATGTTGAGTATGGAGGAAAGAGGATTTCCATCTTGAGAGGTCACTGCATCATACCTAAAATCAGTTCAACAAAATTGTCTAAGTTAAAGGCTTTCAAGCCTCCCTACCCAGTTGCAGATATCTCAGTTCTCAGATCAATACACATAAGTGGTCACCACCTGATTTAATGGATAGCCCTTGGACAGCGGAATAATAACCACTATGACCCAGCAAGTGGTCTCATCTACCCCTCATCTGTCAGAAGAGGATTAATCCCAAAGCCAAAACCTCAGGCACTCCATACAAGAGCAAGCAACTGTAATAAATGTGGTGGTGACTCAGTGATAATGCGTGCTCAGTCGGCATGCAGATGTTGGCCTCTCCAAAGTGCCATGGATTCCATTACTGATTAACTTCCCCATAAGAGTAGTGCTGTTTAATAACAGTTTTAATTCTTAAGTCATAGATTACCTTGAAAATCTAATATTCTCTTTCTTATTTTAACTTTGGATTGTAATAAATATCTTGGGTTTTGTGTGTTATTAAAATTATATTAAAATCTTGTTTTAATATTTTTACTTATAAATGCTTTTCATATAAGATTAAAGTCTTCTTAAAAATTCAGCTTACGGTTACAGTGAGGTATATTATACTCTTGATATTTTTATTAGCAGCTTCGAGTGGAGAGAATTGTTGATTTATAAGCAAATACTTTATCTCTGATAACTTGACAAAATGCAAATCGTTTCCCTCCCTCTCTTGCATACCTCATATAGAAAACCATCTTTTATTCTGTTATAGACTACAAGTAAGAGGAACTAAAGGGTCACAGAGAAAGCAACAAAGAGAAAAAAAGCATCTTCTTTAAGTATAAGTCTGACCATGTCACATATCCCCCAAATTACACACACTCAAAACTCCTCTTTGCCTGCAGAATGAAGTTCAAATCCTTTAAGAGCTTTTATAAGACCTTCTAGAAACTCACCTCTACCTATTTCTTCTCCTTCAGTTTCTACCACCTACCTACACAAATTCTGCATTCCAGAGATATCAGCAGAATTATGTCCACCTGAATATGCCATACTGTTCAACATCTTCATCCCTTTACACCTGCTACTTCCACTACTAAAACTGCCATTCCTTCTCCTAGTTCCTGGCTTCTGATGAACTCCTACTCATTCGAAAGAGAGTTCCCATCTGTAGTGCTTCCGTGAGCCACCCAAACAACTGCCTACTCCCTTATGCATGTGCCAGCCTTCCACCTATTATTTACTCTATTATTGCCTTTAATATACTTCACCATAATTATTTGTTTTAAGTACTTTTTTTCTTATCAGTCTGTAAGTTTCTTCCAAACAAGACCTGTATATTGCTCAACTTTGTATCATTAGCAATGAGCAAAGTCCCTGGCACACGGAAATGTTCCATAAAAGATTCTGAATGAAGCTGAAGTAGTCATGACCTAAAGAATGAAACATTATAGTTTAAATAGTAAAGTTTTTTTAAATTTAAAATAATATATGCCATATTAATATATGTCTAATGAGACCATCCTGGCTTTAAAAATTCTGTCCTGTCATCAGCCATAGGATGGTTAGGTAATATCCTGATTTTTATTGAGAAAATACGAATAACATAGATATGAAATGTAAATAACAAGTTTTATTAATCAACATTTAATCCTGAAACAATGAATATGATATTAAGTTAAATTTATTTCATTCCTAATGTCTCTAGTTGCCAGGAAGATGTCGGTGATGTAAACACCAAAAATTAGTTTTCAGCTGTGATTTGTATATCTCTCTCCTTTATAGTCATAGACAAAGATATCTACTAGGAGCTAAAAGAGTAAATTCATGTAAAATCCCACAACTCAAAAAACATCCAATTACTTTGGTCAATGGACTGGTAGAAACCAGTCACGGGGCTGAAGGATATCAGAACACTGAGCTTCTTAGACTAACAGAAATTCATTACAGCATTCGGGTGGGATTTTCAGGCGGGGTGAACTGGGTACCAACCAGCTATATGAACTCTGAACTATAGTTCCTCCTCTGTAAGATGAAGAGCCTAGATGACATCCCCAAGGGCTTTCCACCTCTCACATCCTCAGTCCTGGGACTGTTTCACGTTATAGAAAATGATGAGTGATATTGAGTGATAATTACTGGTAAATGACAAGTAATAGAACTTTTTCTAAATTAACCCTTCCATCCTTTCTCTCATCTTTGAAGACAAGTAAAAAACAAAAACTAGATAGTTTTCTTATAGACAACATATTTAATATGGGCCAATAAAACTTGAATCTAGTACATCATTATTTTACAAAATGTGTTAACAACACTATTACTTTGGGTCATTCTGGACAATGTACATCCTTTTGTTATACATAAAAACTTTAAGCAACTAACATCACATTTACATTTACATAGGATTTACAGTTTGCCAAAGCATTTAAATGCAGTATCTCAGTTAATCCTCAAGAAATCTCTCATAGTTAGGATTCTTTGCATCAAGCAGATAATAGAATTGAAGTTCAGAAAGTTTCACTGTACTGTCTCAGGTCAGACAGCAAATGAATGATGATCTAAGTTTCAGTATATAGATTTCAATGTTCCTCCTCCCTCTACTTATACATCATGCTGCTAAGTGACAGGAAAAAGAAATAATTTATTTATTCACTCAATAAATATTTTTCAGGACCCTACTTTGTACCCAAGACTGCTAAATGCTAGGGAAAACCAAACCCCACTCAAATCCTGCCCGCCTGGACTTCCAGGTTTTACACATACTAGACTGAAAACTAACTAGATGATGTGGACAGATGTTATTTATACTTGCAACATAAGGATTTAAGCAAGGAACGATGGGAGGAAACTGAACAATTCATTCTGTTTATGAGATTCAGAGACAGCCTCTGATATTTAGCGGGACGTTGATGAATAAGAAGTATTTCAAAAGGTGGACAGGACAATGAAAAGAAAAGACAGGACAATGTGAAAATAACAGCATCAGTGAGCTCAGATGGGTGAAGGGCTCACCTAAGGAGGCAGTTCTTTTGGCTAATATGGGCAATATGAAGACTGAATGCGCTGCAGCTGTGTTCAGAGAAAGCCAGACCAGCTCTGAGGCTGCAAAGTAAAACATCCTCCCTGTGCTTTCATTCTCCAAGCTTTCTCTGATAGGATGCCTACTTGATTTGGCTCAGAATATCCTTAAAGAACGGTTCTCAATAGCATTGGCATCATGTGGCAACTTTAATAAATGTAAAAATTCTCAGGCCCTGGTCACAAATCTACCAAGTCAAAATCTCTAGGAGTGGGGCACAGCACTCAGTTTAAAACAGTCCTGCAGGTGATTCTGGGCCCTGCTTACGTTTGAGAATCACTGCCTTAAAAGATTTCTTCTTCCAATTTAGATGTCTACCTTTTACCATAGGGCATCAATTCTAACCCAAAATGACCTGACCCATCCCCTAAGTATACAGCAGACTAGCTCTGCGTGTGTGTGGCGCGGGGAGGGTGGGGGAGCGTATACAGAGTCACCACTCTTCAGAACTATTTACAGGGAGATTTAAGCATGTGTTGTTGATTTGAGTGAATGTCATCGATGGCCCTACTCTCCCAAGCATAAACTTCTCTTGTGACAGAGGACTTAATGTTAGCCATTCTATAACACCATATTCCAAATGGCTCACACAAGGGAATTCCGAATTACTCGTTATGGAACACCAATGTCACATTCAAGTATAACAACTACGGAGAAGGTAGGTGCACTCATTTTTCTGCAATCTTCTGGTTGCAATTCAATTTGATTACTAATCATCCATTTCTCTCTGTGTCATCACCATGATGTGGTAATGGATAATAGTTGCAGTTCTTGTTTTCAAGGAGTTTACAATCTATTTCTTTGGAATATTCAAAAAATGCTCTCACTTTTCTCCAAACACTTGCAGGAGTTTCTCTGCTCTCTACTTTAGGAGTCCTTTCCTAGAATGCTTACCTAGACTTACTGTCTCTACCTATTAAAACCTGTCAAAGCTGGGTTCAAATGCCACCATTTTCCCCTCAACTCGATATAATCTTCTCTTACACAGTACAAACCAAAGACTTATTTCTCTGTTACAAAGCTCTGTGGCCTTCTGGGAACATACTATAAATGTGTATTATTAAAAATATTTTAATTAGTTCCCATATGCCCTGTAAGAAAACCTTGATGCAAATCATCTCTCATTAAGAAAAAGACAATGAATCAAATTTTCATTAAACCAGAATAATAAATAAAACTCCTTCCTTTCAATATCTATTCCTCATTTTAGACTTCTTAAGGTGATAGTACCACCCAAACTTTACAGATATTGCATGTTGCGTAACAAACATATGAAGGACCTCAGGATTTCGCCAGTGCATAAAGAGATAAGGAATAAGTTGTGTTACTTATGAAGGAACTTTCATGTGTTTTGTGGAAGTTTATGAGACAAGGTTATCTGGTTGTGCTTTCTAAGTCCTCCTTAACTAGTATTAATGGGTAATACATCATTGCAATATCACACAGGAGGGAAGAGTTCTTTTTGAGATGATTGCTACCAGGATAATTCTGGAGAAATAGAATTTATTTATTGCCTTTTGTTGCCAACAATGGCTAAAATCTAGTCTAGATCTACATAATGAAATCAACGCAACCAATACAATAACATTTTAAATTTACATATGCTTTTATAGATATTTTGTTTAAGGCTTACAATGGCTTTGTCCTATCATAGTGTCTTGCCATAGGTGAGCATTCAATATATCTATGAGAAAGGACAAAACAAATAATAGAAAGGTTAAAGATTATTAGCTCCCTGTTATAGATTATAAATGAAGCCTGGGAGTGATTGAGCAAAAGTGAAAGAGCCAGGAAATAGTCAAGTTGGAGCAGAATAGAGTATTTCTGAACTAGTCCATTCTTTCTCCCATATCGTTCTACCTCACAGTTTCACAGACACGAGTACCACTCCTCTCCTTGCATGCCAAAAATGTTTACAGTTTTTTATATACACAGGAGAAAAAAATCCTCTTGATGTTCCCAGATAAACTCTGGCTACGTATAAAAATCTATAGCTCATCGGCCATTTCTGACAAATCAGTGGAGGAAGAAAAATAGTCAACACATCTCTCACTTTTCAGAGGAATGTTATAGAGTTTTCCGCCTTATTCCCTGGGACAATGATAGAGAATCCTTCCAACTCCATACTTACATAAAAAGGAACCCAGTTTAGGAATAATAACTCAGCACTAATATGATAAAAAAAAAAATCTTTGCCCTACAGAATATTAAACATTTTATTCAAGTTCTACTTCATGCATGAAGTAACTTCAATGATATGAATTCCTCTCCAAATTCTCTGTGTGGCAGAGATGTCTGCTGCCTGACCAGTGTCTATTCTCACTTCCTCCTTATTAACACAATCTGTATATCATTGGCAGCAGCAATGTGCCCAGCTACATATAACAGCTTCCCCCTCATAGACAGATTTTCAAATTTAGAAAAAATGATTTCAAGAGGAACTTGGGGGAAAGAGAAAATATTCCATTGGCAGGCCATCCTTTGCCCTTCTCTTTTCTTCATCTCTTTGTCTGAAACGCGGATGTGATGGTTGGAGCTGCAACAGGCAGATATCTTTCAACCACAAAGTGACCGTAAAGATGGAAGCTACATAATCAGGAATAGCACAACAGAAGGATGGAGAAAAACTGAGAGACTGATGAAATCATAACACCATAAAGCAGTCTTTGACTGTCTACCTCTTGACCACATTAAGAGAAAATAGATTCTGTTTAGTTTGTCACTATTATTTCAGATCTCTGTTACTAGTCGATGATGATAACTGATAAGTCCCTCCAAATATGGACAGAATAAAGAGGAGTCAGAAAATTTTTACGACTGAATATTAGAATTAAAGATCAACTGAGTAGTAGATAGGCCAGTGTTCCATACTAATGTGGACTAAAAGAAGCATATAATTTTCCCTAAATAGGCAACCAGAAAGGAAACTCTATCAAGAGTCTGAGTCATGCCAAAAAGATGATGGTGTTTGGAACCCTGCATAGTGATACAATAGAGGTGGGAGTGGAGGATGGAGAGGTGAATTAAGGCATGAGAACTATAGAGCAAAAGATTAATGGAGTTAGAGAGAAAGGAAACTGGAAGGGGATAAGATCACAGGCCTCCAGAGACACAGGGCCAGAAAATAAATTCCCTTTTCCTGGTGGTCAGAAAAAAAAAGTCTTTCCCTTACAATATCCGGCACAGGACTTAAAAACGAGCATGTGTTCAGCACATGTATGTTGATTTATTTAAAGCTATCTAGAAAATCAGTGATTGAAGTTGACCAGGGAAGGTTCATTTTTAAAAGACTGTATGAGAAACACTTTCAGCCCAATCCTTTCGCACTCTCCTTTCACTGTTACTAAAGAACACTTAATTGGAAGGGGGAAAGATACACATAGAGGTAATTGCAATAAGGCAGTTACACGTTATCAAAGTCCAATAGTACAAAGGGAAGGAGAATTTTAAAACACTCAGCATTAACTTGTGACTTCTGTTTAAAACTCTGTACTTGATATTTACCTATTTGTTTCTTTGGTTCTCAACCAAGGTGATTTTGCCCCCCAGTCTCCTGAGTCATTTTTGGCTGTTATAAGTGGGTGGGCTTCAGGGAGTTAGTACTGGCATCTAATAGGAAGAAGCTGAGGATGCTGCAATCCAACCATCCTGCAATGCACAGGCCAGCCCCTGCCCCAACAAAGAATTATCCCACCCAAAATACAGCTACTTCAAAGTTATAATATAATCTCCCAGTGTTGATGGCCTTTCAGTTCATATAACATTTATTAGTTCATATTTAGTTCATATAATATTTCTCAGATGATTTAACAAAAAATAAACCTAACAGCGTAGGATCATAAAAATGTGATGTATGATCTGTAATTCTTGGTACTACTTAGCTTTCAATGTACTTCCTTATTTACAGAATAAGGCAATAAATAATGGTCACGGTTATTAAATATACATTATTTTCAGGCACAATGCAAAAAAACTATACATCGAAATCTTGTTGAATCTACAGAACACTCCTGAGGAGAACTCAAAGGTTTACAAGAGATAAAATCCCATGCCCAAAGTCGCAAGAACTTACAAATAACAAAGAATCCCAGAGTATACCAACCACACAAAGCCTAATGTATAATCATGAAATTGCTGCTCTTCTGGATACCAATGTTCTCTAGTTGGTCAAGAGGGGATTTTTCCCCATTTAAGTTTATAAAACATTAACTTTCCTACATAGAATGCTTCCTGAAATGCACTATATATTTCTACTCTATAGTAGGAATACCATATTGAACATAATTTAATCTTCTCTTAACATATCAGGATGGTTATGACAAACATCCACATTGTCCTGTATTGCAAAATCCTCTGAAGCTAATAAAATGTACAGAGCTTCCTTTCTCCTCACCAAATGGCCCCAATGCTTTTAGAGTTTTTCTGCCTGATTTTTATCACTTTTCCTTCTCTACCTCTTTTCGCAGTCATAACTTCATAACTGCCTCTTTTAACTATAGCCAATGTGCCTACCTCCAAATGCTTCTAGTCTCCTATATGATGAGAAAAGATATCACCAGGTCTATTAGAACGGTATCTAAAAAACTAGATTCTAAAAGAATTTCCCACAGTTTGGGAGGTGTGATAGGAATGGTGGGGAGGGACTGAGAACATGTAAGCTTCAAGATACCAACTTTATCTCTTCCAAATCCCTTTTGGCTTATTTCCTGCTTTGCAGCTGGTTTCCAATGAGCTGAATTTGTTGGATCTGTAAGCTTCAGACTCACGAGGTGCTACAATAATGGACATTTTATTCATTGTAACTTAAAAAATCCTGCATTTGGCTATATTTTAGTGGAATATTATGTTTTGCTTCCACCACATTAGTATGTCTATTAACATTTAATCTCAAATTTATTTCCTATATGTATCCAAACAATGCCTTTAGTTTTTAAACATGCAGTTCTCCATTTTTAAATTGAAAAAGGATTAAAATGCTAATAAAATTCTCAAAACTAATAAATACGTCAAGATAATATGAAGTTTCAAAGGCTGTTTTACTCTGGGGGCAAACCACGTTTCTCCAAGGCCCATGAGATCTTTTTTTTTTTTTTTATCCCATCATTGCTCCTTTGGAGAATGAGAAGGACATTTATCAGCACTTTGCAATTGTAGATGTAAAATGATGCACTCACAGAGATGCTCTGAGGTTTAATTAACTAGGACCAAATACAATCAGATGCATTTGTGATTCTTGAAATGGCAAAAAACTATAACAAATCTGCTAAGTAACCAGTCAATTACTTTTTAAAATACCACATTTAAAAAGATTTCCTGTATTGTTTTATGTCAACAAAATAGGTGGTGCACCGAGTCTGTGCTTTGTTCAAAGGCTGGTATTGAAGCTGCTGTTTGTCAGGCACCCACCCAGCACTTGGCGTTTCAGAATGCTGCGTTGCTTCTATGGCTTGGTGCTTGCCACTTTTAACTCAGGATCAGTTGCTGGTTTGCCAGAATGTTCCCTTGGGTACCCAAGTGCTGCTACCAGCAGTTTTATTACCTTCCGCCATTATTTTGTGAAGTAGAGCGAGCTGCAGCCTTTGCATTAACAGCAGAGTTTGGAGCATGCTAACTAGCAAATGAAATTTTAGAGTGCATTAGTTTTACCTGAGGAAGCAGGGCATTAGGTTTATTTGGGGGAATAAAGAGTGGGCTTAAGAAGAGATAAAACTTCTGCTTTTCTCTTAAATCATGGTTTTATGTAACTTAGCTTTTCAGTGAAAATAATTTATTTCTCTAGTGGAAGATTTATTATGAAATTACCACTGCAGTTAAGATGATCAAAAAATTCATTGGCTACATATCAAAATAGTTATCCATTTAGGGGCTAAAGATATAATGACTGAAATGGTGGTTGTTTTCCCTTGAAATCTTTATAAGCCTCTGCACTTGCTCCAGAGTAACTATAATTTGGTACATTCTAGAATCCCAGGTGCTAGACCATTTTCAAAGTACTGTAAAAATAAAGTTATACTTGGCCTCTGTCTTCCAGGGATTCACCAGTTCAATCAGTATGCTGAACTGCTTCCCCACCTGCTTTGAGTGGACATGGGACAGGACAACTCAGATTTGAAAATCACCACAAGATTGTTATATTCAGCTGACGATGCTAGCTTGCCACTGAAAGAAAAAAACATGAGCTAAAGAATAAATATTTTCTCTTCTAAGACTCCAGGAAATGATAGCCACTTATAGTAAGTTTATGGCAAGATATTAGTGTGACATCATAAGGAATGAAGTGTTGATACATCTTAAGGCATTTCATTTTTTTCTCTTCATGTTGCATTAAAACACACCCAAAACAAAAATATGACCTGGCCTTATAATAGCAAATATGAAAAGTTATTAAAGGGAAGATCATACAAACAGCAAATATGAAAAGTTATTAAAGGGAAGATCATACAAACAGCCAAGACTATAGATTTATCTTTACAAATAATTTTTATCCTTGAAGAATAAATCTTAAAGGAATAAAAATAACATTCAAGCAAATAAAGAGTTCCTGAGTTGAAGACCACCCAGATTCTGAGATTAACGTATTCCTCACAAAATTTAATCAATCTGGCAAATAAAATGACTGGCATTTTAAGGGTCAGCCTCTTGCTATCCAAAACCAATGGAAGCCAAACCTGGTAATTCCTTCAGTCCTCTGCATTCAGGCCAGACAGACTCAGCTCAAATCATGGCTTTACCACTTACAAGCTGTATAAATATGGGCAAATAATGTAACTTCGAGCTTGAAGTAAAAATGCTACTTCAAGAGTTTTCTCACCCAAATACGTCCCACTCCCTAATGAAAAAATCCCTTTCACCGATCTCCTACTGCATATGCCTTGGTCTGATAGGCTTCTTTACTCCTCACTCCACGTCTCACAGCCTCAACATTATCCTCCCTGGAGTAGCAGCAACTGATCTCAAAAAAGTCACAACCAACTTTCAGTAAAATATCCCCAAAGACATGTCACCTTCATCCTCCAAAGGTAATATCTTTATCTTATTGTAAAGGCAGGTTTGCCTGGATAGTCTAAGCATTCTCCTTGTTTATTTCTGCCATTTATTTTCCTCACAAATTCATTGTATTAAATCTGAATCACTACAAAATCCAAATTAATAGCTCTAATAACTACATTAGCCACCACATTAATTAACACTCTAACATGGTCTTTTCCATAGACTTATCTGAAGCTGCCTAGGTTACATTAAATTTTCAGCACATTCCTTTTCTATGAAACAGGTTGACTTTCAATATGCTTTCACTCTTTAGAGCAAGCTGAGCTGGGTCTCCCACAAAGAAGAGCACTTGGCGTTATCAAATTTTCTTAATGACAGCCCAAACTTTGTCCCTTTTGTATAAATTTAATGCCTAAAGTTGAGACTTCTACAAATAATACAAACCTCATTCAGCTTCTTCTCCTTTGTCCCCAAGTATCATTTTCATTATAGATCAAGACTAAACCTTTTCAGTAAATCTTTTCATACCAATGTTTGCCCTTATCCCATTTTATAGTCAAAGTTTGATCAACTCTCCTAAGAAATAAATCTTAATTAAGGCCTTTAATTAAATAATGACCTCAACAAATGCATAAATACTTATCTGTTTCATATGTTTTATATCCAGTGATCTTTGGGGGACATAGTTCTCAAGACACCTGAGTTTTGTTCCAGATTCTTCTACCAACTAACTAGATTAGAGGCAACCCCATTCTGTCAGTGCTTGAGGTAACAAAGTGAAGAAGGCAAGGCCAGAGTTCTGGTTCTCAGGTAGTGCTCTTTTCAGTCATCCCTCAGAAATCAGAAAGAAACAACACACGAGCATGTTGTGGGACATCTGGGGACAGAGAAAGTAGCAATAAAGTAAGTGATTTGTAGAAGTATTTTGTAAATGCATAGTTACAAATGTATGTGGCGGGAAGTGGGGCACGGTCTATAAAATGAAAAGAGTACTGGATTTAGAATTAGAAGACCTGAGCATAATTGTAATTTAGAGAATGTCACATCACCACTTGGAGTATCAGTTTTCCGAAATGTATTAATGGTATAATAGTATTCTTCTAAAAGAACTGCTCTAAAGGTCAGATGCAATACTTTGGTCAAAGAGTGTAACACGGAGTTTAGCACATATTAGGGTCTTAATCAATGAAGTCCAAGGCTGGAAGTCTAAGGCTGGAAGTCCAAGGCTGGTCTTTCACATACTACCCAACTGGCCTCTTGAAATCTATAAAGCCTTAGGCAGCCAAGTACCCTCAGGTAAACACGGTGTCCAATCCCATTGACCTCTTCCTGGTCATCTCCCTGAGGGAACACTTTCAGTACATTATAGCTTTCCTGATTTAATGGGCTCTCATGTCAGAGAAGTCACTTAGAAGCTAAATTATTATTATGAAACATAAAGAAACTTGTTCAAGCTGTCAGAATATTAAACAGGCTCTGACTCCTATTCAGCAACATTTTCCCCCTCAAAATGGTTTTCTTCCAGCTGCAATCAATATACATTTTTGGCAGAGGGATGCTAAAGAAAAAATAAATCTTCCAGCTTGTTTCAAAGGATTTCACTTTTGCCCATACTTACAGATTCTACAATAACGGTAACAGCATCCATTTGTTCTGTGCTTTGCAATTAACCTAGCGTTTTCACTTGCATTATATAACCCTATTATATAGACTGGCAGGTAAGAATACCCCCATTTCAGAAAGGAAGCTCCTGAAGGTCAGAGTAGCCAGGTAAGCTGCCCCAATTCCTACCACTAATGAGCGATAGAGCAGATCTTAGACCTATGGACAGGGAGACAAACATGCATTCCAACCCATTATCTGCTTCCACTTTTCTCAAGATATGTTGGAAAGGAAGTGGTTGGAATTTTGAAGTTAACCCAACGTCTTCCTCATTATAACATACTTTAACATTTCATTATAACATACTTTAACATTGGTTTTGTGTCAACCAAATAAATCCATCATGACCTATATAAAAAGACACCTTTATAATAAAATGAAGATACCTCGTAACCCAATACAATTAGTATTGTTTAAATTCAACAAGTAGTAGCAACTGAGTAGCACCGAGTGTGAGCGCTTCCTGTTGTAAATGAGCAACAGACTTGCCAAGTGGTTAAAACCACTCCCCATAGGATCCTAGGACCACAGATTCTGACTTTGTCTTAGATCTAGCACTAAAACTACCAACAGCATTACTTCCTTAATTTACACGGGAGAAAACTTTTTAATTACCAAAAAGCCAATCCCACATTAATTCAATTGTATATTATTATTTCTTCTGTAAGGAATACAGAGTCCAGTACAAATATAAGTGATGTCTACTTTCAAAAGTGTTATTAACATTTAGTTTTTGTACAGCTAAGTAATACCTACCTAGTATAGAAAAGTTACAGAAAAATACAGAAAAGCATAAAGCAGTGAAATAAAGTATCCAGAAACTACAGCCAGAGTTCAGTGAGATTTTTAGTGCATTAACCCTAAAAACTCAGCAAAATTCGGACCATACTTGATCTAGGTGTAATCATAAATATCGTTTCCGTATTAGAGAGCTCTTTATTGAAATTCAGACAAAAATATATCCTGAATAAATGCTTCACATAGGTACTATCAGTAGCAGGAGGTGGGGAAGAGTGTAAAAATGACTTAGATACAGTTCCTCTTTACAGGATCTCAGGTTGACTAACTATGAAAAAATCTTTGACTAAGTCCTAGTTCATGGAACAGTCATGGAAAAAGAGAAAAAAAAAAAAAGAAGACTGAACCAGAGATAAGCCAAAAAGACAGAAGAGATTGCTGTGCCATCACCATAGATGACAAATCTGAAATCAACTTATTTGTAGGTTTGCCTGAGGTCTCAAATAGATAGAACCAGCACCTAAAACACAATTTCTGGTTTAAAGTATTCAATTTAATTAATTATAGAAAGAGTACTTTCACAGAGAAAACACACTCCATAATGGTGAAATTAAGTTGATTATCGAAAGGCCTGTTTTGTTTGTTTTTGTTTGTTTGTTTTGGTCTGAGTTCATACCTCATTTAATACCACTAAGAAATAACCTTGAGTTTCCATGAAATTAGAACAAAACCAAGATAGGCTAGCTTTAAAATGGAAGACATAAAGATTTTTAGAAATAAATGAAATCAAAACAATAGCTCTCAATTTAATAACACTAAAGTAGATATAAAGAAAAGGACTTGTCATTTTATAATACCTTCTTATCCCATAATCAATTAAAGATGCTATCTCAAGTTTTTTTATACTGTTTTATTTAGCTTTGCTTTAATTGAAGAAATTATTTTCAGTTCTTGAAGTTAGTTTAGAAAGCAGCAATGAGTTCATCATTTTTGCTATTATTTCCAATTCACCAGAAATATAGGTGCATGCTCATTTGTAATCAGAATATTTCAAGAAGGGTTTACAAGTCTTCTTTCTAGAACATGCATAAGTCATTTTTCCAGATGTATGTTCAAACATAAATGCAAGTGTTATGAATCCTCTTTTAACACTATAAATATACACTGGAAACAAGAACTACTGTAAAACATGAAGTTCACCCTTTTCTCATAGAACAGAAGCCATAGACTAGGTTTGGACATAGGACTATAATTGATAAGAAGATAAAATTACTAGAGCTGGAAGCTGCCTCGGAGGCCTTCAAGTCCAAAGTAAATCTTTGTTGAATCTGACATAACTAAGAAAAGGAAAGACACTAGTCTAAGGTGAGTATTGATTGCAAACATCCTGATGGTCTAGCATGTAATGACCTGCAGGAGAACTCCACAATAAATATTCTTCAATCTCACTGATGCTGTAATTTTGCCTAACAGTTAATCAAAAATACATATTTAGAGGGTGCCAAAAATATGATTGACACTCCATTAGTAGATTGGAGATAAAAAGACATTATGATAGATTACATAGATAGATGATACATAGAGAGATGATAATAGATAGATGGATGGATAGATAGATAGATAGATAGATAGATAGATAGATAGATAGATGATAGAATCATTAGGCAGTCCTCAGTCAAAACAAGTTTACTATGTGGTTAGGGAAGAAAAAAAAGTATGTGATTCAAGATGATATTACTCACAAAGTTATATAATATGAATCACCCATCCATTATACATTGACCAAGAACTCTTTATGTATCATGTACTGTGCTAAGTGCTGGGGTCCAGACAATGATTTTTGAGGATTCCCTAACCTAGTGGTGGAGACAAGCATGTAAACACCTGTAGTAAATGCTGTCATAGAGAGACTATAATAGCACACAAGAGAAAAATGCATTATGGAAAAATCACAGAGAACTTCACAGTAGAGGGCCCACTTGAGCAGTGTTTTAAAGGATGCATAGGAGATCCCTGAAAAGGGATAGAGAGATAGCATCTCTGACAGAAGGAACAACACAAGTAAAGACACAGGGGAATGAGAGAGCATAGACTATTGCAGAATTGCAAGTGTGGTGAATGGAAGAGAGTGGTGACATATAAGCCTAAAGAGGTCAGTAGGAGTTAGATATCAAAGTGTTTAACACCACACCATGCTGTTAGGGCTTTATCCTGAAGCCAATGAAAAGCTAGTAAAAATCTAGAAGAATGACATGGTCAGACATGTATAATAAAAAGGTAAAAATCACCAATAATTTTATTTCTGAAAATGTAATCTAAGGATATCATAATAGATACATGCAAATATTTAGCTATAAAGATGTTTATCACTGTGATATTTGTAATAATGAGAACTCAAAACAACCTAAATATCCAAGAATGTGGAATTAGTTTAATAAATGTTGGTAGATTCATGTAATGGACAAGTGGGTCAAGATGGCAGGTTAAACATACACCAAAAATTCTCTCTTCCACTCTGAACTAAGAAATAACTGATAAAATAAATAAAAATAAATGACTATATAAATTATGTGTAACTGAAGACAGAATACACTCAACAAAGAATAAAAGAATTGTGCATGAAAGAAATATAGAGGCAACCCACAGTAATAAATGTAAGAAAAGTTACTAGTCCATGAGGGATTGGGAATGAAGATAGACATTGGGTCAGGATTCTTAATGGGAACATACAATATGGAATAAGTATGACTACTGTGTGGCAGGAGGGACAGAGATGGGCTCACCAAATCAATCTAGTAGCTGGGATTATACTGCCCACCTGCAAAAAAGATAATGGAAAAGATCTTCCCACTCTCATAGGGACATTCTGAGGGCAAAGGCAGAAATACCCATGTAAAAATGGGATTTGTATCTGTGTGGCACACACATGCAAGACCTAAGATTGTACTCTCCCTCAAGGGGAAACTCCACCTGAGTTGTTATCATAAACTTGATTTGAAGCTACACATCTTGTAGGACCCAGATCTAAGAAAATGCAAAATTCCTGTCCAGAACTGGAGGGAAATTCCCCTAAATTGAAGAGAAATCCTCAGAAAAAAGAAGATATCTTAAATAAGAATTTTAAAGCACATGAAAATGCCCAGGAATGTGATATAAAATAATCAGACCCAACAAACAGGATAATTCATACCCATGAAATAGAGAAAATAGATATATTAGAACAAAAGTTTTTAAAAAGTAAAATTAAAACTTTCAGATATTAAAAAAATAATTAATGATCATGATATAAGAACTGAAGTTCATAAAATAAGAACAGGAAGTTAAGAAACAAAAATAAGCAAATAAGAAAAAAGATAAAATCTTAAAAATGAAATAATTAGAATAAAAATCTCAGCAGATGATCTTAACTTTTATACTAAGTTACAGTGGAATTTAGTGTTGGTGAAATGGAAGTTAGTAATAGTATGATAGAAAATGCAAAACAGATAAATATGCTCTAGTATGTTTAATAGATATTTCTAAATTTGATAGTAGAAGAAAAGCATTATAATGGTTGAGAATTTTTCAGAACTGAACACTGGCATGAGTTTGATTGACAGATTGCATAAATTCCTAAATAGTGGTCCAGAGAATCCTAGAGGTCCCTAGAATCTTCCCAGGAGGATCCACAAGGTCAAAACTATTTTTGTAATAATATTAAGGTGTTATATGCCTTTTTAGTTATCAATTTCTTATGATAATGTATTTTCTAGAAGTTCTGAGGCATGTGATAACATTGTATAATGTATCGACATTTGGAAGATCTGCACAAGTCAGTGAACCAACTGGTCAATGTATAATGTTAAAACATAATGCTTGGGCAAAAGATCCATTCAAAATAGAAAGCAGACTAATGTAAAAGTGTATAA
Source organism: Pteropus alecto (assembly GCF_000325575.1). Lineage (NCBI taxonomy): Eukaryota > Metazoa > Chordata > Mammalia > Chiroptera > Pteropodidae > Pteropus > Pteropus alecto. The sequence continues at coordinate 3,954,652 of NW_006431916.1, read as the reverse complement.
AATGTTTACTAGTATGACTTCAAATTCCTTATTGCAACTAATCTTTAAGAAACCACCACTTTTGAGTGCTGACATTGTGTTAAAGAGAGCCACAATTCATCGAAATAACTATGGAAATATTCCTTCATTTTCCAACTACATATATGTGTGAGACTGGATTTTTTAAATATACTTCAACCAAAACAGTTTTTGCCACAGATTGAATGCAGAAGATATGACAACCCAGCTGTCATCCATTAAGCTAGACGTGAAAGACATTTGCAAAAATGTAAAACAATGCTATTCTTCAGATTAATATTTATGTTTTGAAAAAGCTAGTTATTTTAATAAAAATGTTGCTTAGATTAACATATAATCATTTGTTTTTATTACTTATTTTAAAATAAATTAATTATTGTTTTCAAATTTCTCAGTTTTAATTTCTAATAAAGTAAATATCAATAGAAACAACTCAAACAGAAGCTCATTAGAATCTTCAATAATTTTGAAATGTTCAAATCTCCTGAGTCCTAAAAATTTGAGAATAGATGACATATGAATAATTTTTAAGAACAATAATTTTTAATGATAATGTAAGTAATATATAGTGACATACAATAAAAAACATGATATGATGCATAAAAAGCATGTCAAACCATGTATGATCTTTTTTAAAATAAATATCGATATCTTATATACATATGTAATATGTACACATGATAAAAATTAGTTATTTGATACTTATCAGCCAATTGGTGATTTTTTCCCCTCTATTTTCTTATATGCACTTGAATTTTCTAAATTTTCTATAATACATTTATTTAACAAATATTATTTAGCAAATGTTATCTTGGCACTGGGCTTGCAGTAGTGAACAAAAAAGACATGATCCCCCCTCACATGGACCTCACAATCGAGCGAGTAGTTATAAATAAATCAAATACATATACTATGTAAATATAAGATTGTAAATCTTAATTAGTTTTTCAGAATAACTGGTGGTGGAGGGGACATAATTGAATTTGAGGATAAGGGAAAACAGATGGACAGACATGGATGCATGATAGATCTCACTCCTGTGAAGTGTGAAAAACTGATTGAATAAACATAAAAACAAGACAGAAGGCGAACACACTGAACATGCAAACTAGCAGGAATTTTTTTAAATAGATCCCAAGTGCTAAGGAGATGTGGATGCCTTTAAAGATGGGCAGGGTTAATTAGGAAGGCATTTAAAGGAGATGACTTTGGACCTGTGTCTGCAGAGTAACAGAAAATGTTATCTCTCAACTGAATGCACAAGGTATATGTAGGGATTGAGTTTAGAGTAAAACACTTATTAGAAATGGGCAAATCCACAGCATGGGTTTCAATATCAAATAGCAATTATATCTTCATTTGCTATCAAGTTTTCTGTGATAACTTTGGGAAATGGAAGGTAGGAAGATTTGTATAGATTCACTGAATAATATGCACTAACAATAGCATAGAAGGAATCCTGGTCAGAATTAATTTTCAGTTTTTTATACTGTTTCATTTTCATTCTCTTTTCTTGTATTTAAGTATGCTATTTTTAAAAAATCAGTATTTTTAATGTTTTAAGTATATATCTTGCTTTTCTAACAAAGGTGAAATTATATGTAAATGTTCATTTATATTGTAAAACCATAATAGTAGATGATCTAAAATAATTTAATTTGGGAACAAAGCAGGGCCTGAATTTAGCTATTTCCTCATTTATATGTCTGCAACAGAAAAGTTTATATAGAATGTAAATGGCTGTATCATACATAAGGCTCTGGTTCACCCATCCCTTAGCTGCCACCTTCTCTGGATCTCTGAAAATTAACTCAAGCCATCAGTCAAGTGTCTCAGTATACTTTGCTGAAGTAGCAAATAATCTAGTATATGATTCAATGCAAAGGACAATACTTTGGGATATAGCTACAGGCATATCAACTAAAAACAATATAAGCACAATAAATGGTTTTGGTTTTTTTTTTTTGCTTCTGGGCATAGATTTATTGATCGTGTAGTACTTTGACTCAAACTGTTAAATTACCAAATAAATGTTTATTGAATGTCCTACCTTCAAGATGTCTGCAGCCTACTACACTAATAAATATAGTTAAAGTGATATTGGTGCTATCATAGAGATATATACAAATTACAGTAAAAGCTAAAAGGATAGTTTAGTTCAATTCTCCTTGAGACTTAAGGAAAGGCTTCATAGAGGTGATAGAGCTTGAGTTCCAAATATAAGTAGATATTTGATAGGTGGAGGGAGAATGGAGGAAATGTGAGAGAAAACTGGGCTGAGCAATGTCAAATGCTTGATCTTTGGCTGAGCTGGATTATAAGTGGTTGTCTCAGACAGGGCATCACTTAGGTCTACCTCATTCATCATCTTTCATCTCCATCTTAGCATCAGAGCTGGAATATCATGAGTGCGAAAGTCAGTTTTAACAAATAAATGGAGGGCATGGAAAGGGGAGGAGGGTGCTGTTGAAGAAGGCAAAGATCAAATAATGAATGGTTTTATACATCAAAGAAAGGAATTTAGATTACATTGCAGAGCTGCCAAGAAGACAGTAGGAAAACAGTAAAGGAGAATGATGTGATTATTTTTATGCATTAGAAAAAATTCTCTCTGATTACAGAGCAGATGTATTGAAGGAGACAGAAGTGGTGGTCAGGAGACTGCGTAAAATGTTAAGAGACTCCTTAGACATTATACGCCCCACTTCTAATTTCTTCTGGATTAGAAAAACAGGAGCCATAGAAGTCAATTATCAAGACAACAAGTTCATGGGCCTTCAATGGAAATTCCATGGATTACTTATGTTCTCTAACAACCAATTTCCTAGCAGTCAAAAGTTAACCCAATATGTGCTAGAGTCACTGGATGAGTCACTTACCAGCTGTGTGACTTTCGGACAGTTGGTTTTTTTAACCTTTTCCCCTACTGTGTAATGCACGTGAAATGCCCTCCCTGATGCCTCATACACTTTCTATAAAGATCACAGGAGATGTTGAACAGAATAGCCCTTTATAAACTGAAAATACTCCTCCAGTTGGGTAAGAAGCTGAAAGCTATTGTGAAGTGGAGGTATTCAGTCAAATATTTTGGCCAACAAAAGAAAATAAATTTCGAGATCACATAAGAAATCAGAAGCTAACCAGGCCCATATTCGGTGCTAAAATCATGTGATTTGAAGTTATTTTTAAAGGAATAAGTAACTCACTGTTATAAATTAGACTACAATAAAACTATCACCCATAAGGTACCACACCAAGGAGATCATATTAGACACACTCCTTTATTTCACCAATGAAGAAACTGAGACCCAGGGAGAGTGTTTGCTTTCTTCAGTGTCATAGCAAATTAATGCCCAAGCCAGAACTAGAACTGATCTTTCTTGATGTCCAATCCAATAGGCTTCTGTAATAAACTGCATGAGTGTGATAATGAGAGGAAAAAATGCAGAGGTTTTCTGAGTTCCGTAGAGCCCTACAGTTGTGAGAAGGGCCCAGAAGCGGGTGAGAGGAGATGATAAAAAGAGAGGCGACCCCCCCAACACACACCTCCCAGCCCAACTGCTTTAGGGTCAACTCTGGAATTTTTTATAAAAATATTGAAAAATAAGGTTCTCCTGCTGCCCGGGAAAAAAAAAAAAAAGAAAGATAAAATACAATCACTACAGTGTCAGAATTTCTTTTTTTTAAATTTGGCACGAATAAACATAAAAATTCCCAGTTGATGAGCGCATATTAAAATTGTCACTGATACCCAGGTACTCATCTCTCTTTATCTCAAATTCCTGCATACATATTCCCAAGCAGCTTGGAAAGATGCATACAGCTTTTTCCCATGACAAGCAATCACATTTTACCACTGCAAGCACAAGAGGACAGATCAGTGAGAAGGCATAGCTATTTACCAAACTGTTGAAGTGATAAACAGTCTTTTAAAAAATTGCGCACAGGAGGAGAAGACTGTGTGAGCTTCTTTTTTTCTCGTTATTAACCAATCTGCTTAAATTTCCATAAATGTTTCTGAGCTTCTCTGCTGCCAAGTTGCTGGCAAGGAATGTATCCAGGCCATAGAAATATGCAGTTCAGGTACAAAGATGAAGTTTAGATCCCTTGGCACTAACGAAAGACCTGAAAGTGTTCCACAGGAGTAAAGGGCTGGCCCTGATCCATTGAGTTCTCTCACCCTATCCTCCCTGCTCAACTCAATTTCACTGCATATTTCAAGAGATCCTACTATGTGTCAGACTCGGTGTAAGGCATGCTAGGAAATATAGAAAGAAATAAGGTATATACTATACTAAAGTACAGTATAAAAGGCAAAAAGAGGCATGTTTGCATGAGAAGTACAGCTGCTATGGTTTAGATCAGGGGTTTCCCAACTCCCAGGCCATGGACAGATGCAGGTTCATGGCATGTGCCATGGATAGGTACAGGTCCATGGCTTGTTAGGAGTCAGGCTGCACAGCAAGAGGTGAGTAGTGGCAAGCCAGCAAAGTTTCATCTGTATTTGCAGCCACTCCCCAGCACTAGTATCACCGCCTCGGTTCAGATCAACAGGCATTCGATTCTCATAGGAGCACTAGTCCCTGGTGCCAAAAATGTTAGGGACCATGGTTTAGAGGAATGAGTGATCACTTCAAGTTGAAGAATCTAGCTAGGAGATGATGATGTTTGAACCAGTTTTCAGTAGGAAATTAAGGATTAGAAGGGTAGTTTTTGTCTATGAAATGAGTAAATCCAGGTGATCACCTCCCTAGGCCTACAGGCATAAGAATTTGCTCTCATCACTGATTCACTCTCTGCAAGTAACATGTTCATGCTAGCAAGTTGCCTTGAGGAGCTGCAGAAAGGTGGCAACCACTACAAAGCCAATCATAAAGAGGCCATGGTGATAACAAGAAAAATGCAAAGAATTACGATAGAGCTCTTACATTTATGAAGACTGCATCCAGAGACCTTTCCAAATCACCCAGCCCTTGAATCGAGTTCATTCAAATGCCAGTGCTGGGTGTTTTATAACTAGGCTCTCTCACTAAGTAACCACTCCCACATCCAGCTTTGCAGCCCAAAGAATTCACATTCAAACTCAGAATTTTTCATGTCCTATCTCATCTAATTCCTAGAATAATGCAAATGGTAGTTATTATCCTTGTGACAAATTATCACGTGCCATAATAATTACATAATAATTACATGACAAATTATTATATGCCACAGACTATGGTCAGTTGCTTCATAAATAATCGAAAGAACATGAATGTTAAAAGTGGCCAAAATATGGCCACTGTAATCCACTGAAAGAAGAGGCTGAGAATTTAGAAATCATACAATCCATCTAAAATTTCATTATTCATTGGCAAAACTTATAATATTCAATATCTCATGGTAAGATAAAATGATAAATAAGTGACTATGAATTGTATATTAGGAAGAAATCTTGAACCTAGAGACCTTGCATGAGGCCCACTCTGTGATCAAAGAATGATTACTAATTTCTGAGTATCCATTTTCTTCAACTGTACGAAGGGGGATGAGCAACGTAAATTCTGTGATCTCTAAGTCACTTTCTACTGCTAAAAATTTTAATGATGATAATAATAACAACAATAATAATAATAATGATATGCAATTAGATGAATAAAATTTCCTGTTAAATGAGTATTCTCCAGTCTGAGATGCAAATGCCCATTCAAGGAAAGGCTGTAACCTATTATTCAGTATTAGTTGAAGGACAAGACTTTGATGGAGATGTGCTTTTTCCCAAAGGAGAAAATGGAGTCTGAGGAACGGGAGAATTGTGATGCGTTCCAGCCTTAGGCAGAGGACAGAAGCCCACTGAGGTTTGCAGTGACTGTCACAGCCAAGTGAGTAGAGAAATATAGACTAAGGAGTTTGTAAGAGCATCATATCTTTTCGTAAGCTTTGCAGCCTTCCCATGTTTTTCATTCAGTTTATTACCATCTCTCTATCAGTGTGACCAGTGGTTTTATCTTCACAATGGACAGGGCCTGAGTACTTGTCTTTACATAAGACAGGAAAGGAGAATGAGGAAAACTGATATCATCCTGTAGTCATTCCCAGGGATAGAGTAAGTGATAGGGAAAAATCAGTCGAGTGACTGGAGCCCTTGAACAGCCTGAGCACTGGCAGGGCCTGTGATGGTGCTGGGGCAAAGTAGCAGCAGGGTCTCCTTGAGGTTCACCACGGCCATGACATCAATTACATGAATGGGCATGGGTGTATAAGGTTCATATTTGGTCTGTAATTCTGCCATTCAAAGTGAGCAAAGGAAAAAGTCTCTAAAAAATTTATTTAAATGAGACTATTTAAGAACCCTGAATTTAAGATCATCTAATAGTGACATGAATGATAAAACCAAGAATCCTTATGTTCATTATTGTATAAGATGATCGTTTACTTTATTATATAAACTCAGACTTTTTTGAGAGTATAAGAAGATGCTATTATCACTCCTAGACAATAGGTATAAACAGAGACATATGATCTCTCTATCTATAAAGTCTGTCACTCATTACCCAGCATTTTATGTGATCCATTTTCACAATCCCAAGGAGGGGACAGAATGGAAGTTTTTATGCCTATTTTATAGATGAGGAATCTGATGCTCAAAAAAAAAGCTCTTTTCCCAACACACAGAGTAGTAAGCTTATAATACTTGATAATTAGTGCTCTAATAAAGTATACAAAACATTAAAACACAAATTAAGAGTCAGAAGGTCATATGTGCATATAAAAATAAGTTACTGAAGGGTATGAAATTCAACCCTCCCCAGATATGCTTCACAAGGCACTCAAGAATGGCTAGATAGATCAATGAGATTTACACAGTGTGGCCCAACGTTTGCATCAGTTATGAAGACTTACTGAGATCCAGCAATGTCCCTACATTGATAAGGTCCCAAACTTTAGACACCACCTCAGGTGGCCAGGCTTGTTCAGGATGATATATCCCAGGTAATGTCAGACTAGAGAGGTTACACTTTAATAAGGCCTGTTCATATGAAGAATACAGAGGATAATCAAGACACTGCTGGGAACCCACCAAACATCCACAAAACCAGAAGGTTGCACAAGTATTCTTGATAGTTCAAATAAAAGCATAAATCAGTTCTTTCTCCTCCATCTTTGGGGCAGTCCCTGGCCCAGCTCACATCACTACAAGACCAAATGGCAAATATGAGACTTCCTAGACAGGACAGAAAAACTTCAGAGAAAGAGGTGCAGAGTCCTCTCAGGCTTCCTGTTTCAGGGTCCACATCTCTCTCCATGTAACAGTGTATGAAACTGAATTAGAGTGGATTCATTATATGTGAGTGTATAGGTTGCACTGTGTTTCCCACAAATGCATATATTGAAGTCCTAATACTCAGTACCTTAAAATGTAAACACGTTTGGAGATAGGGTCTTTACAAAGGTTCTCAAGTTAAAATGATGTCATGAATATGGGCCTTAATCCAATATGGTGGGTGTTCTTATGAAAAGAGAAAATTCAAAGACAGACATGCATGTGGGGAGAACACCACGTGAAAATGAAGGCAGAGGCAGAGTGAAGGTTCTACCAAGCAAGGAACAGCAACGACTTCTAGGAAGCCACCAGAAGCTAGGGAGAGGCATAGAATGGATTTTCCCTCATAGCTCTCAGAAGGAACCGATCTTTCCAACACTTGATCTTGGACTCCTAGCCTCCAAAACTGAGAGACAATAAATTTCTGTTGATCTAGCCACTCAGTTTTGTTGTATTTTGTTAGAGCAGCCCTAGCAAACTAACATAGTGAGTTCAGGCTAGACACAGTTTTTCGCCAAAATCTAATATGTCCCTGATCTTCTGTCAGATTTGTTCATTCTGTAGTGACAGGCTGTCTTCCTGACCCCAGCCTAAACATTTGCCACAGAGATTGTTTGCCTTTGTGTAGTATAAACAGTCCATTGTCCCAATACGCACGCTTTATTTGGATGGCATTCTAAATAAAGGCTTCACTCTTCCCTTCCCTTTCAAACTATAAACCTCCAGACAATCAGCACACAACTCCTCCAGCTCCCACACTGAGAGTTGACTTAGTCTCGTTCTGTAGGTAAACTTGAACCCAGCATTTATTATAACTGAACTTCAGAGTTGAGGTGACTTCGCCTGTCCTCTCCATTCCTTATCTTACCTCTGAAGAAAGCTAGGCAGGAAAGAAACTCTAGAGGTTGTCAGGCAAACTCTAGGACATGCAGTGATGCTCTCAGAACTCTGGCACACGGCAGGTTGTATATGCACATAGAGAGAATTCCCTTCTCTGAGCTGTATTTCCAATTGCTTCAATATGAATATTATCTTTGAATCATTTGACTAGCTAGTTCAATAAAATGTCTTTTTTTCTTTTTATTCTAACAGGAAGATGCAGATGACTGCAAAGAACAGAAAACTAAATTTGGAAATTGAAAAAAAGCCACTTGGTTTGTGTCTGAGCAGAATGCCTTGGCACCAATAGGGATGTGATGTGACCTCACACTCTTCGTTATATTTTTCAATGCAGTCTGCCCCACTCAGAGACCTGTGCTAATGCAAAAGACAGCTTCTGGTATGTTTTTATCTTACACAAAGGTTGTACCCTAAGTGGACTGCCTGGCATTGGAGGTTTTGAATTAGGCAATATGCACTAGCTTATAGGTTTGGAACATACTGATTGAGCATCTATTCCCCGAAGAAGTAACACTGAAGTCATTTCCAGATTAAGTCCTGGCATAATACTCTTGACCAATACAAAATAATTCCACTGAACCCAGCTGGGCTTACTGTCTGAATGCTTTCTATAGTTATTCTGCCATAAGTAAAACATTATAAGAATGCTTATATTATAGAACACCCACTTCTGGATGTGTTGTACAAGTTGCTATCACAATACTTATGACAAAATAATAACTAACATCTACTGAGCCCTTACTATCTATTGGGCTAAATGTTTCAAAGACCTTTTGTCTATTATTGTATGCTAATCTTCACAACTTTGTGAGATATTTAGTTCAATTGTTCCCCTTTACAGATGAGAGAACTGAGGTAGACACAGAGGGTTCAGTAAATTACTCAAATTCACATAACTGGTAAATGGCAAAGCCAAGCTAGTAGCAGAGCTCACACTTTTAACCACCGCCCTTGACTGTTTCTTGCACTGGTACCCATGATTTTGTTGTATCTTTCTTTACCCATCGTGAGCTTTTCGAGGTTACGGACTATTCCTCTCTCAGTCTTGTCTTCATCATCTGCATTTAATGACTGTTGTTGAATGACTCAAACGCATTCATGTCCCCATGCCCTAATAAAAAACATTGTCTTCTTCCCCTCAACTTTCTCAGGTCTCCTGAGATCACTTGGCAATTTCTTCCTCATAGTTGTTGGCAAATCTTAAATCTTCCTCCAATCCCCACTGTTTATATTGTGCAAAATTCGTGGTTGAGTCATGCCTGAAATTTCTCCAAGTCTCACCATATTCCCTTGCATTTAGTAGATCTTCTCCATAAACATTTATGGAATTAATGAAAACAGGGTCAGTTCCATGGCATGATACAGAATCCAGGGACTTCCAGAAAGCCCACTCAAGCCCACCATTTTATCCCCCCATCCCCTCTCCCCCCTTAATGAGACCTTTGACAGTGCTCACTAGGGAACTGAGAAGACTTGGAGTTCAGTCTAGAGCGGTGGTTCTCAAATTTGACTACGTTTCTGAATCGCCCTGAGGGCTAATTGAAACATAGATCGCTGGGCCCCACTCCAGGCTTTCCAATTCAGGAGGTCTAGGATGGGTATGTGATCTGCACTCTTAATAAGTTCTTCTGTGAAGTTAATGCTACAGGACTGGGGACTTTTGAGAAGCATTGCTCTAGATCCAAGCTTTGGAGAAGAGTAAGTATTTTAAATAGAAAAGAAACAAGTAGATAAGTAAGCAGCTCCCTGGTAGAATAAGGCTACGAAAAAAATGAAGGAGGCATGGAAGGTCAGAGTTTTACGGGAAATGTGAGCAGCTAGGTAAGGCTAGAGTGTGAGATGTGCAAAGTGGGGCATGGGAAGATAAGCAGAAATTTTGTACTTGACCCAAAAGGTAAGCAGTTCAGTGCCACAGATCATAAAGCGATTTGGATTCACCTTCTCAGACAGGGAGGCCCCAGCTCCCAGACCCCTCTCCCAAACCACACCCAGAGATCAGAACCAACGGCCAAATAGCTTATTGTCCTAAAACTTCTAATCCATTATGACTATTTTGTGTGGCTTCTCCTTACAGCTGTGAAATATTGTGGGGCCCAGCTGAACAAGCAGTGGGCCTTTAAACTTGGAGCGTAAGGAGTTACATTTCAGAATGGCGGGGCAGGAGAGAGTATTTCTTCCTAAATTAGAGGACCATAAAATTCTCTTCCCCATTCTCTTTGCCACTAGGTGTATGTGTGCTTGTAAAACCTTACAACTTAAAAGATAGAAATAATAAAAACTAACCCCTTCTTTGGCTCCCGTGTTGGCTAAAGATTTCTATACTTAGGCCTCTTCCATCAATGGAAAAAAATAGTTTACCCAATGTCTCATTCCCTCAGTGCGAAGAAAGCAGTTTTTAAAAGGCAGAAGCAGAGATATATCCGGGGAGGGATTCTGTTGGACACTCAGCAAAATGTGGAAGTAAGCATCACTGCTGCAAATCGTTTAAACAATGAATTAGAGGGAGTAGGGAGTAATTAGAAGACTCTTGCCATATCCAGGTACAAAATAAGACTTAAAGGGTCATGACTGCTGCAGAAGGAGATGGTGCAAAGGAAACAAGAGATTCTGCCCAGGGCCCAGGTTGACAAGGTAAAAGGACCTAGAGGAGCTATACACCAAAGTGGCCCCAGCTGGGAAAGCAGGAGGTGGTGGCCTTCAGTCTGGAAGTGGTAATAGGAAAGGAAAATGAAGAAAAGGGTTATTGCAGGGGTTATTCAGGTCATTAAATGATGAAAGCCAAAGAGGTTGGACTGTGAGGTGAGGTCAGCTGCAGACAGAAGGAAAATCGGCAACAGAAAAGACCAGTGATTTCACAGCAGGAAACCCAACAGGGAATGTGGGAGGCATCAGAACGGCCCAATCAGACAAGCTGGAGTTCACAATGTGACTTGCTTCCTCTCCTGTAACCACAGGCTTCTACATTTATAAATAAATGAATTCTTTTAAATTTTCTCTAAGGGCCTCCTAGCTCTCAAGTACATGAAGAAGTACATTCTTACCTTCATTCAGTCCACAAAAATACAAGCACCTACTACTTGTCGGGTAGTTTGACCCTATACCCATAAAAATACACAAAAGAGAGACCCTACCTTTAAGGACTAGGCCTTTGAGCTGCCAGGATCACAGAATGGGAAGGCCTAAAGACTGCCCTAAACTAAACTAAATAATGTGGTATCTACAAAAAGGCATTTAACAAGGGCCTGATGCTGAATTCAGATGACTAGCTCCCCTAGTTGTTCTATTGTTCAATAACAGCTCAGGAATGCACTTGTAAACATTTCATTTCTTCAATACTGTTCCTGAATGCAAGCAACCTGGCTCAATATAATACAGTACATAGAATGTATGTATTATTGCAAGTGGTAGAGAGGAGAAAGGGCACCACCAGAAGAAGGGAGGCCAGTGAGGCACTGTCACATAATAGATGATGAGTGTCTGACCTGAGAGAGGAGAACTAGAGGGGCATCGCAATTTAAGCTACAGATGATAAAAGGGCACATGGAGTCAGACTGGGTGAGGAAAAAGGGAGTGCTATGGATGACTCGATGTTTCTGTTTTGAGTGCCTGGGTAGATTGTAGTGCCATTTAGCAAGTTGAGAAAACAGAGAAGGGGAATATTTGGGGAGAAAATAAAAAGCTCAATATGAGCCACTAGAGTTTGAGGTGCTTTGGGTCTGAAGTTTAAGAAAAAGTTCTGGAGTAGAGATTACAAGTCATAGGAATGCAGGAGGCAGTTGAAAACAAGGAGTAGATAGTAACTTCGAAGAGGAACTCATCTGAAGCCTCTGTCTTCCCTTGTTCCTTCTCTAAATCAGACAAGGCCTAGCAGCAGAGGGCACCTACTTTTAATAGTTGCTTCCTGACCAGAGAGATTTTAAGAGGTAGAAAGTATATGAAGAAAAGAAGTCAGCTAGCTGAAGACATTTTTTTGTTGTTGTTGTTGATGTTCCTGAGCATTATAAAAATTCTTCTTTTATTTTAAGGTAGTATCTATACAGGGATTCAGGAAGCAAAAGAAATTACCCGCATACTTACTATAAAAGTTGGTTGGGGTCATAAATGTCATCTAGCCAGCCCAACCCCTACATCTAGAAGAAGAAGAAAAAGGACACGCACGTGGTTACAATATGGTGATCATATTAGTTTCCCTTCCATTTCTCTTTATTTGTACCTCAAAACAAAAATCTCAGAATGTTTCATAGACAGTGCAAGAATATGATGTTATTCTTCTCCCTCCTCTTTTTTACAAAAATGGAGAAGTTAAGACAATAGGAGGTAAAATTGTTTCCTGACTCATTTCTCATGACTTGTCTCAGAGTCAGAACAGAGCCAAACCCTGGCTCTCTTTTATAACAAGGTTCTCTAGACCAGGAGAAATGGTGACACACCCTCCAAGGTTTTCGTTTCACTAATTCCTCCAGAAGTGGTCTAAAGAGCCCTTTATCAATCAATCAGATGGCAGCTCCAGTACACGCAAGGTGAGCAGTAGATGCCAAAGATTCTAGACTGCAGCCCCTTCACACACACACACACACACACACACACACACACGTGCATTTTCTCCCCCTTCCTGCCTCCAATCCCCGTTGTTTCCCACATAAATATATATAGATCTAAAACACTTTCTATTCTGGTCTCAAATCTCTGGCCCTGAGATAAGAAAATTGGAACCTGGTCCAATTCCAGCTCCACCTCTACTGTTTACTAGTTACTAACTTGGAAAATGCCCTTCAACTCTGGACCTCAGTTTCCTCATCTGACAAGGGAGAGGTTTGGACAAAATCATTTTGGAGAGTCATTCCTCTTCTAACAACGTGTGATGTTCCAATGCCTAAGATTATTTTATCTGAGATATAATTTTATGGAAGTTAAGGTGTTAAGTAATAAAAAAAAAAAAAAATGTGTCTGGTCTTTGTCCTGGGTTCCTGGGATAGAAGTTCTAAACCCTTAGAATTTCCCAAATGATAGGAGAGTCTTTCTTATTCATTGCAGGTCCGTGAACTACACTGGAGTTTAAACTAAGAAGATAACTCATGATGGGAACTGTGCCAGAAATACGAACTCAGTTATTAGAGGGTTGGAGCTTTAAGCCAGGATTTGAGAAAGGAGGGAAGCTGGAGAATGATTTCATTCACTTGACCAATGATTCAATCAATAATACCTATATAACGAAACCCCAGTGAAAAACTCTGGCCACTGAGAGTCAGGTGAGATTCTTTGTTGGAGAATATATAAATATGCCATGACGGTGACATGTCCTGATTCCACAGAAAGAGGGCGAGGAAGCATTGTGTTTGGAACCCTCCCAAAACTCGCTCTATATGTCTCTTCATTTGACTGGTCCTAATTTGCATCTTTTAGAATAAAACTATAATCCTGAGTATAGTGCTTTCCTGAGTTCTGTGGGTTGTTCTAGTAAATTATCTAATCTGAGGGGTTCATGGGAAACCCCCCTCTAGATTTGCGGCCAATTGGCCAAAAGTGAAAGTGGCCTGGGGACCCCCAAGTCTGTGGCTGGCAACCTAAGTGAGGGTAACCTTGTTAGGCCTTTATCCTGTGGAGTTGATGCTTACTCCAGGAGGTCAAGGTCAAAAGTGAACTGCAGTATTGCATATGATATACCTACTGGACAATAATTGTAATTTAAATATGTCTTTAGACAAATACTATAAGTGTTCTGTGGCTTACAGTTTGTGGTGTGCTCTGGCAGCAGCATGGGTGTTATGTGATTACAAGAGATCAACGGCTGTCATCATTTTAAAATCATGGTTATGCTGGTGTGATGAATGACGTGAAAACCGTTCCAAGATGTCAAAAAGGACACGTTCCTCTGCACCAGCACGTCCTAACAGGGCTTAAAAAAGTAACATTTCCATGCTATATTAAGCAGCTGTTACAAAGTTTAAAACATTTTCTGGGGGGGCAGCTGCCATCATTCAGGTGTTGACTAAAGCCCTGCCTAATACATCATCTCTTTAACCACTGCTCTATGGGGCTTATTTTTATCATCCTCAAGCAATTCAAATGCTGGTCATCCAGAAAATTTATTCCTTTTTTTTCTTCCTACAGGCATAGGGAACAGAATTGAAAACACTGGCACAACTGAGCCAAAACAGATTTAAGAACATCTTTTTGTTCTAATGCAAACTCAATCTCTAAGCTCCTGTACCGTTGTAAACATCAAGGTTTGGACTAAAGCATTTTGGAGAGTCATTCCTCTTCTAACAACGTGTGATGTTCCAATGCCTAAGATTATTTTATCTGAAATACATTTTTCTGGATGTTAAGGTGTTATATAATAATGTGTCTGGTCTTTGTTCTGGGTTCCTGGGTTGGAGGTTTTAAACGCTGGGCATGTCAACAGAAAAAAAAAGAAAATAAGAAACAGAATCTGGCATTCTTTAGGGAATGGTCAAATTAAGTTCTAGAGCCATTCCCATCCTTCATGACGCTGTAAAAGGTGGTCCCACTTCAGAGGTTGTAATGGGCTGAATGTCTGTGTCCCTCTCAAAACCCATATGTTGAAGTCCTAACCCTCAAAGTGATAGTATTTGGAGGTGGACCTTTGGGAAGTAAGTGGATTTAGATGAAGTCATGAGGGTGGGGCCCCTAACAATGGTATTAGCATCCTTACAAAAAAAAGACAGTCTCTCTTTCTTTCTCTCTCTCTCTCTCTCTCTCTCTCCACACGCCCCCCACCTCTTCCCTCTCTCTCTCTTTCTCCCCTTCCCTCTCCCTCTCTCTCTCCATGCCCTTACAC
Source organism: Pteropus alecto (assembly GCF_000325575.1). Taxonomy (NCBI): domain Eukaryota; kingdom Metazoa; phylum Chordata; class Mammalia; order Chiroptera; family Pteropodidae; genus Pteropus; species Pteropus alecto. The sequence continues at coordinate 3,939,629 of NW_006431916.1, read as the reverse complement.
TGAGGAAAGGCTATGTAAGTATGCGGTGAGAAAGCGGTGGCCATCTGCAAGCCAGGAAGCAGGGAAGCAGGCCCTCACAGGAACTGAATCTTGCTGGCACCTTTATCTTGGACTTCCTAAGCTCCAGAACTGTGAAAAATAAATGCTTGTTGTTTAAGCCACACAGTCTGTGGTACTTTGTAAAGGCAGTCCAAGCTGACTAAGACAGTGATACACAAATTATGTCGTTCTACAAGTCCCCTTGTGGGGTACTTGATCTCAATGCAACATCTCAAGGAAGTTCTAAATCCATAGGTCCAAGTTACATCCCATAAACCTGCATGATTTAACCCTTCTGGGTAATCCTAACACAGGTGATCTATAGAAACGCTAAGAAACACTTTCTAGTGCTTCTCCCCATAGGTCACCACTGTCACGGCACCAGCACATGCGGTCCACAGCTGACTGTGTTTATGGAGCTAAAATGGAAACACATCAGACCCACCAGATCTGTGGTATAGTGTTAGTGAGCAGTGAGTAATCATCACGGGTGATTTGTTATAAAAACCAATCAAAGACTCCTTGACTCTGCACATGCCAATCAAAATCAACTGATCGCGGCTTCTTTTTTCATTTGGAAAAAGGTCAAGCAGCTGCCTGTTTGCTTTTTTCTCTCCAGGGCCATTTTAGGAAGTTCATCTGCTCCAAACAGATGCTCACAAGTAGAATTGATCCTTGCAGAAAAAAATGCCTGGGGAGACTGCACGCCAGAGGTGACATATGTTAAACTATTTTACATTTCTGCTTTCCTTTATGGAAAAGAAAATAGGAATGGTAATTTCTTCTTTCAGTAATTTAAAATCAGGATAAAAATGTTTTGATGATAATTATCAAATTTTTATATAGTGCTATATTTATAATGCTTTCTTTTTGCCATTATCATGACATACATTTACATAGCACTTTAAACATGAATCAAAGAACTCACCTCCCTTATTCATTCAACATTTTGCAACTTAAAAAATTCACTTATATCTTTTATAGTCTTCATGATAATGCTTCAAACAGACAGGCACATAATTTACTCCAAGAGAGACAGATAGTATTGGACTCAGACATAGATGAGAAATACGGCCTGAGTTAAAATCTCAGCTCCCCTACTTATTTGCCAAGTGGCCTTGGACAACTTAACTTCTCTGTACCTCAGGGTTTTTTTTTTTTTTATCTGCATAATGAAGACAATAGGGCCCATTTCATAACATTGTTATACAGATAACAAATTAATATTTCTAAAGTACCTGGCACATAATAAGCACTATTAAAAAGTTTGTGAAATAAATTTAAATTCAGTAAGCATTTAAGTGTTCACACATGCCAGGTCCTGAATGAGGACACAAAGACAGATTTATACCACAGTCTCTGTCCTCAAGAACCTCCCAGAGTAGTGTTGAGTGGGAGGCAGAATATTCTACAAATATAAAACAACTTCTTGGGTACCATAAAAGAGTAGTAAGAATGTGCTGGACTACAGGGAAGGGATGAGAAGGAGATGAGAGCAGGTAGCAGCACAGGGAGCTGGTATTAAAGGATGAGCTAGAATTGGCCAGGTAAACTAGAAGGATGCGAGAGGAAAAAAGTTTGTTTTCAGGCCAAGGGTACCATATGTGTGAATAATAACAATACTGCCATGTCTTTAGTATCTATTATGTAAAAGGACTGTGCTAAATAAATTACCTACATTTTATTGAATCCTGACAACAGTACATCAAGGTTGGCCTCATTGTTATCCTTTTAAAAATTAAAAACTTGAGACTTAGAAAGGCTTACAGTATATTTTTTGAGACTATACAATAAATGGCAGAGCCCATCTGTCTCTGAGACTGGATCCGCACAGGCTGTTTCTCAGGCATTCCTCAATCCTGTAGGCAAAAGTCTGTGGCACAATCAGGGATTTTGTGAAGAAGGAGAGAGTTAAGGAAGGAGCAGGAAAGAGACGGAAGGTAAAAAGGACTTTTCATGTGCTGCTTCTGTGTTTAAGGATAGACTTGGGCATGTTGATATGCTGAGAAGTCAGCAGAGAGAGGAGATTTAGTAATAAGTGCTGATGCAGCGTCTATCCCATAAGACACAGAAGGTAACAGGATCCAGGGTAAAAGCTGACAAGCTTAGAATGAAGGGTGGTGAGCCAACTCTTGTTCTGAGCAAGGAGAAGGGAAAGATAGGCACAGGTGAGACATATATGATGGATGAAAGGGGGTGAAAAGCTGGGATTGGGACCAATCTGGAGGTCCTACGATGTTAGTCAGGAAAGTTGCCAATCAGTGGAAGATGCCCCCTCCACTCCTACTTCCTCACTCCAACAGCATATACAGGGTGGGCACCCACCATTCTCTTTCACCCACCTCACGCCCCAGGTACCCTGCATGTGGTGCAGCTGCATATTAAAATGTTAACTTGCATTTGTTCTTCTCCTTTTCCTTGGTTATTTGAAGTAGGTCAGTTACTGTAGTATTTCCTTGACTCGGGGATTTTTCCAATAAGGAAAATGGATGCTATCTGAAGATTACAGCTCATGGAAAAAAATGAAATCATCGATGAGACTATGCAAGGGGTCTCTTAAGAATATCTCAATGGGGGAAATTTTTTCCCTTGGGACTAAAAACTTATGGAGGGGAGTGCCGAGGGGCAGCTGGGTGGAGGAGAGCAGCCACGCTCTGGGGACTGATGGCTACGCAGCTTGCTTGGAAAGCTGCATGCCAGGCAAAGAACAGTTCTTGGTAGCAGTAAAGAGTCTCATGCCCCAGGCATGGCTTACACTCCACAGCGGGGGTCGATGACCACAAGTATTCTGAGGCTCATAAGACCCAGGCAGGGCCTTGACTTCACCTGGGAGGGGCAGGGTAAGGCCCAATAATACATTTACCAGCAGGGACAGAGAATTAAAGTCAGATTTAGGTTGATTTAAGCGAAAGAAAATAAAGGCATATTTCTTTGCCTCTGAGTTAATAGGTTGCAAGTCAGATTCAATACGGGTTCATTTTCCTGCTCTAAATATGAACCTAGCATTTTCATTGTGTGTGTTTCCTTACAATGCCTCCACCACCCCAGTGATTTTCCTTACTCTAGAGACTCTGAATGCCCAAAGCATGTCCCTTTGTCTCCCATTAAAGATGTCCTGTACATGTGTGCACATTCCATTAATCTGCAGGCTCTTTGAGAGGACTTCATTCATGACTGAACCCTTCCTACCACTATAAACTTGCTATGTGCAAAGTCTGACACTCATGCACATAGCAAGTTTATAGTTTAAGTCTTATATCATTTTTTCACTGAACAAATGGACTAATAAAATATTCAATTTAACATTAGTGAGCTTTAGTTACTTAAAGAATTATAGCTCAGGATCTATGGGTCACATGTTTAAAATTCTGTTAGAACTTTTCCTCACCCAAAGCATGATTCCTGAAGATGAAGAATTATTTACCCAGTAGATTCAGTTTTGCCTGCTGTCAGATTAATTAGTCAGCAAAAGATGAAGCACCCACTTTCGAGTGTCAGCTAAGCAGCATCTAGGCATAGTTTTACATCCTGAAAATGGGAATACAAATATTTTCAAGATTACTGTAAGCCGTGGTGAATGGTGGGCTGGGAACAGCTCTGCAGACATGAGAGAACTTTATTCATGTGTTTTTCTGTGGTACTAAGCTAGATGTCATCTGTCATCCTATAATCATGAGTAAGAGCAGAAAAACCCATTTGCACCTATCAGAATGTCCCAGCTACATTCTTCAGTTGTCTTGTTCTAAACTTGTACCCCTTTCTTTCAACGAAGCTGGAAAGGTTTTGCAAAGAAGCCCAGTACAAGAGACTGATGCCAGCAACTCTTATCGGATTCACTCATTATTGGCTCCATGCGGGCAATGCTATAGAGCTTTTCAGGGTGCTTGCATTTCTAGATCCAGCAAGCAGATGAGGAAGGGGCCAAAGCAGCCAGTAGACAAAATAAGAGAAAGTCAAAGTCTAAGTTCTGAGAAGAAGGGTTGCTTTTCTTTCGAAAGCTAGTGTATCACAGGGAAGCCACAAAGGGACTGTGGAGTGGGAAGAAGTGACTACAGCCCAGAGACTGCTGGACTATGGTGCAAAGCCATGAGGCCCAACTTCACTATTGTCTCAGTCACCCAACCATGCTGGTCCTTCATTTCCTAACTATAATGGAGATAAATTATTGTCCTACAGACTTCATAGCCATGCTTCTTAAACTTTAAGGCTAATGGTTTTAGTAAATGCAAATTCTAGCTCAGTGGGTCCGAGTGGGGCAGTTCTAACAAGCTCCTGCATAATGCAGATTGCTGTTTTGTAGACCTGATTTTGATAACAAGGCTATATAGGTCTGCAGAGGAGACTGAATAAAGGAAGGGGTAAGCAAATGATTTATGAACTGTAATGCATTCGAGAAAGCTATGATAATTAGTAGTAATAGAAACAGGTACTTTCTCTGGGTCTACTTCAATACAGTATTTCCTAGAGGTGCTTGCGCACCGCCCCTCCGAAGATCTGAACCTGTTTTAAGGTTCTACCTCTCATTTTGTTCCCAATGTGTTGGTTCCAGCCCAAAGGCTGACCTATCCCTCTCACAGGAGAAGTGAGCTTAGCTTTTTCCAGAAGGCAGTAGGCTAATTCAGTGATTTGGCAACTCAGTGAACCCCTAAAGGTTACTTGAGGGGAGAGGGGGCCCAAGGAATCTTGAGGAAAAACACATAGCTCCCTTAAAAACGAAACAGAGTCTGGATCTCCAGCAGTTCTTCAGAAGTATCCACTGGACTCACATTGTTTTTGAAAACCGGATAAAGAGAATTTCACCTTTTGTAAACACATTTACATTTTTGTCTCTCTCATCAGCAACATGAGGCTCCTGCAGCATCAGAAGAGATGTTCACATTTTCCAAGGGAAAATTATTGGTACTGTCCCGAGTTTGTGGCCTACAAGGACATTTACAACAGGTCAACTCCCAGCCCCAGTTCAGAATTCCAGAGTATTCATTTTTAACCTGGCAGACTCAGACGTTAGTTGTCTAAAGGAATGCTTATAGTAGAAAGCACCCGAAATTAGGAAGAGGGTGGACTGACCAGTCCCAGAGATGTCCTTTTGCACATCTGAGATTTGACTGTGATAGAAGCTACCAGTCAGGAGAAATGGAGCATGAGGACTGAAATGTATCATGGGCTCACCAAACCTCATCTCCTTCTGACTGACTTCAAAGGCCTCTTTGCTGCTGGGCAAGCCTGCCAGGCTCACTCCTATCTCAGAATATTTGCTGTTCCCTCTACCTGGAATGCTGTTTCCCAAGATGGGTACTTGTTTTCTCATTGTTTGATCCTTTACCTATTCAGGTCCTTGTCTACATGTCACCTCTTTAGTGAGGTCCTCCATGACCTAACTAATTAAAATTCCCCATTGTCTACTGCAAATTGGTACAACCACTATGGAAAACAGTATGGAGGTTCCTCAAAAAACTAAGAATTGATCTACCATATGATCCAGCAATCCTTCTACTGGGTATTTACCCCAAAGACTTGAAAACTCATATCTATAAAAATATTTGCACGCCAATGTTCATAGCAGCATTATTCACAGTGGCCAGAACATGGAAGCAACTAAAGTGTCCTACGATAGATGACTGGCTAAAGAAGCTGTGGTACATATATACAATGGAATATTATTCAGCCATAAGAAGAGATGAAATACTGCCATTTGCGACAACATGGATGGAACTCGAGATAATCATGCTAAGCAAAATAAGCCAGACAGAAAAAGTTGAAAATCACACTTATATATGGGATATCAACCTAAAAGCAACAAATGAACAGGACAAACAAACAGAAACTCATGGACATGGACTATAGACTAGTGGTTACCAGAGGGTAGTGGGTGGGGCAGGAGGAGGAGGGAGGTAGACAGGGTAAAGGGGGTCAAATATAGGGGGGCAGGGGGAGGGTGAAGTGGGTAAGGGGTTCAAATATATGGTAGCTGAAGAAAACTGGACTCTGGGTGTTAATCACACAATAGAATATACAGATGTCAAATTATAATGTACACCTGAAAATTATATAAATGTATTAACCAATGTTACCCCCAATAAACTCAATTTAAAAAAAATAAATAAATAAAAATGAAAATAAAATAAAATCCCTCATTGTCTACTATCATTCCCTACCCTCCTTTTCTACTCATTTTATTTTTCATGGTACTTTTCACTATCTGACATAAAATGTTTCACTCATTTGGTAGTTTCTCTTCCGCCGAGATAAACTCCATGAAGTGAGGAAATTTTTTTTGGTTTCCTTCATTTGTTCATGTAGACCAGTGCTTAGTACACAATAGGTCTCAACAAATACTGGTGAATTAATAAATAAATATTTTAATTCATTACATAATTAATTAATAATGGGATTACTGAAATGTTGAATCACAGATAATATGGCTGCTCACCACAACTATGTATATGAGCTTTTCTAACAGTTATTTACTTAAAAAATTCAACATTCTGGTCTGGGAGATAAACAAAGCTGGTATATCAAAGTTCTGTTCATGGTCAGCACCTACGTAGCCAAAAAAAATTTATAATGGTCTCTTTCCTAGCCTTAATCTCTGCTGGAAAATCTATTGGCATTTCAGCAGATTATTAAGTCTCTTCCAGACACCAACATTATGTAATACCAAAAGAAAGAAAAGCAATGGTTTCATATATAGCAATAACAAGAAAAATATTTACTGAGTGTTAATTATGTGTCTAAGACTTGAAGGCCATAAAGATGGCTAAACAGAAACTTTCACTCTAACAGAACTTACAACCAATAGCAAGAATAGAAAAGACAGAAATACAGTGAAAAGTTAAATATCAATCAAAAAGATATAT
>NW_006431916.1:3834654-3932701 GCF_000325575.1 Pteropus alecto | reverse complement strand
TTCCTAATAGGTTTATAATTTACTTTCGGTTCTCTGGAGATTTGAAAGGGTTAGATACTTGCCAAAAATGATCAAATAGCAACAGACATTCTACTATCTTTTTAATCTTTTTCCAAAAAGTGATGATCACTCCCATTTTTCAAAGAGAAACCACAAAGCATCAGTGAGAAGACCTGAATTGCAAACAGCTTCTCAGCCTTTCAGAGTATGCATCCTATCGCTCTCTTCCTTTTTAAATATTATAGCCCCTTTGTCCCTTTCAGAAAAACTTTGTTATGTTAATACTATAAAGAGAATTATGTGTCAAGAGCAAGATGTCTTCCTTCATCCTGTCTAAAGATGTGTGGGATAACTTTGTCTTTGTCCTTAAAAACCTGTAGTCACTGTTTCCTAATGAAATTCTATAACACATTTATACTTTTCAAGTGTTTTTTATTTTTCCCCCATCTCATTTCTGGTTTCTAATCCTCAACTGCCACCAAATACCAGCCACATCTTTGTTCCGGATTCAGGTTTTACATCTGTCAGAAGAAGGGTTGGGCAATACCATCCATGTCATTAGCAACTCTATCGCTTTGTTATGCCTTAGTGTTTTCCACAAGGAAATCTGTTTGGACGTCTCTGCCCTTTCCTTTCCTACACAATTTAAAGTTGTAGAAAAGAAGTGATTCAGTGGTGATCATGGCTCTCAGGAAGCTACATACCTAATTGGACATTAACACCACTTCTGGGTGTGAAAAATGCCAAGTAATAACTGTTCGATTGGGGTAGGGTACAAGATACTCCTACTCATTTATTTCTAGCTCGGGAGAGAAGAGCACAGTGATCTAAGACACATAACAAACATTCCATGAGTTTTAACTGTTAATCATCTATAATTAACAAATCTATTCTTCCTTAGCCACACTGGCAGAAAGCCACTGATTTCACAGAATAAGCTGCAATGCTTGGAAATAAGTGCATTTCCCAATTTATCCCAAGCTCGCCCTCCCATCCCAATCATTACCTTAACTTTGTGTAACGCCAATCAAATCCACTGCACATCAGATCACAAAGTATTCAGAAGTAGTGAACAAAGATGGAAAACCCCTGACTTATGATTCAATAGACCTTTATGTAAGTTCTCTCTCCACCCTCTCTCTGGCTTCCAGTTCCTTCTCTACAGGATGAGGGGTTGGCGAGACAATTCCTTCATTTTTTGAGTCAGTTATTTCATTGTACATAACTATTTTCATTGCAGAATAAATTGCTTGAATTTCTTGGCCCCTAAAGTAATGATAGAACTTAAAGATGACCTGAGGGATCATTTTATTGAGACATAACAAAAAGTAATTTAAAAAAACCAATGGTCATCAATTCTTGTCTTAAGAAATGAATTAAGATTCAGCAAGAGTCCCCTTGCTGAATCCCTGCTATGTGCCATTATCACTAACATAGAACCAAAAATTCTCCTTTCTGAGTGGAAGCGGAAACTACAGTACTCCTCATAAAATCACTTCAGAAGCCTAAGTGGTCATTAGCATATTTCCTGAGTACTTTCTTTTTCAGGTTAAAAAACTTCGATTCCTTAACCTGTCATTAAAATGCTCATTTTGTACACGGACACGCTCTATTTTTTCTACGTACTTCTAAACTGCAGAGTTTGAACATGAAGATGATGCTTTAAAAATATCTAAATAATACAGAATATAACTATAGATCACATTCATGAACCCTGAAAAATATACTTCTTTTAATAAAAGATGCACATATTTAATTTGCTTACATAAAATAAAATTAGAATTTTACTTTGCAATAAAACAAACAAATAATATCCTGTAGCATCATAATAAAAAGATATATTTAATTGTTTAAAGAGTTTTTTTACTAAAAATGAGGCAGACATGAAACATTGACTTCTTAGCACCATGTTTCCTCATTTTATGAGTAGAAGTCACTTAACATATTTGAGTAGATACATTATTAAAAGCATTTGGTACCACAAAAGAGTCATGCTTTCTTGGAATATTACCATTTCACAGTATTAGTAACTTTGGATACAGCATTAATTATTTTAAAAGGCATTCACAGGAAAAATACAGTGTGAACAGCAAAACAGAGACTGAGATCATTTTTGTTATCTCTCATTTCCAACGAAGTTCTACTTGCTGCAGTGTTTAAACAGACTCCGGGCCGTGATATAGGGACAAAGACCATGCAGGAGACCATGATTACAATCCTGATTCTGTACTTGAGCAAGAAACTTCTTTTGTGAAAAATAAAAAATAAACTTTTTTTTAAAGGCATATTGTATTTATTATCCATAAAGTTAGGCAGTCTAACTAAGGATTCCTCTAGCTTTGTGATCACAAACCAATGTGCTTTAAATATGAGATAAATTCACCCTAAAATATAAGTGGAATGAAATTCTTATATTACATAACTTGGAGAATTTCTTATAGTTTCTCATTCAAAAAGGGGATGGTTAATTAGATGATATTCATGCTCAAACATAAAAAAAAAAAGTCCTGACAAGTCACTTTCAACAAAACGTTCAGAAATTTGAAAGAGTTGATTATAGGTACTCGCCTTGGTTTGTAAAGTAACAATATTATTTATTAGTATTTTCTCTACATCCGTTAAGCTTTCAGAGTTTCATAGGGATTTCAAACTGATTCCTGAAAGATGGTATCCTGTTTTATATCTGACAGAGTCTGTGTAATATTTAAATAAGATAGTATATGGGGAAATGTTTATAATCTATAAAGCATTTTGAAGATGCTATATTTTTTACCTTCCCTCCAGCTCCTTAGCAAAATTCATCTCTCCTTTTCTTGTACTACTGGAACTTTGTTTTACCTCTCTTATCATTTTTAACACATGCTCTTTTCTATACTAGATCAACCATCTCTTCTAACAGAAATTGTCGTAGTCATGCATCTACAGTGATTAACAGAGTATCAGGTTTTTAAAAAAATACTCAATAATTTTTGGTTCAAGGGAAAAAAATAACAAATTTAAAGTTACTAGAGAATATGTCGCAACCAAATGTGCTTTAGGTGTTGTAGATATGATTGATTTCTCATACAGAATTTCATTCATTATTAATACTTAGCCTCTTCTTTAAATATTCACATTGCTCTGAGAGACAAATAGAAAAATTTAGTGGATAGAAGATTCCACTGGGCCTTTACATTGCTCAAAAGATTAAACTTTATCATTTTTCTTAAAATCGTGCATTGAAAATATATTATTTGGGCTCATAATTGGTAAGACTTCTGAATAAATAATCTAAACTTGATAACACCTTTAAATAAATAATAATCTCTTATCACCTATACTCAAAAAAACCCTAGATCTTTTTTTAAGCTGGAAGAGTCTCTAGGTCATCACGTCTTTAGCCCACGTCATATTACTGATGACATAACAAAAGCACATGAGGTAAAGTGACTTTGCCAAGGTCACAGCAAATCAGTGACTGAGGGCTGAACAACCCCAGGATGGATTCCAGATCACCTGACTCCTGACTCCAGCCCAGTACCATTTTCTTCTTTCCTGTCCTCTCCAATTTATTCATTCAGAACTAACTGACCAAGCAGAAACAACTGGGAATAGTCAGACCTCTATTTATAACAACTTGCTTTATTATAGTACTATATGGTTTACAAAGCGCTTTCCCTAGACTCTCTCTCCTTGAGAGTCTATTGAAAACCCTAGAGATAGGACATTTACTTCCTTTTACAATAAACTAAGGCCTAGAAATGGAAAGTGATATGTCCAAGGTCACTGAGCTAAATCTGAACCCAGTCTTTCTTACTACAAATCTAAAACTGTGTACATAAAGTGTCAGGAATCTCTGTTTCAAAGATACAATCTGGTAAAACAAAATAATTATTCCACTGTAATCTTCATTTGCATCCTATTATGCCAAGGGGCCTACCCCACTAACTTGTGAAGGGTTTATGAATATAAAGGCTGATTTCAAAAGGACTTTAACATAACGAGATGAATAACCCATGTAAAATAGATGAATTGAGAAACGGACAGGACAGCCAACAAAATGCACGTCTATCAAAATGACTTAACATCAAAGACAAGAAAGTCCTTCTTTACCTATTTATTTCAGCCTCTACTTTTGAGCTGAAGAAACTGAAACACCTTCGCCTCCAGCCCCCAGAAAATAGAAATCCGGAAGTATCTTGAAGAACAAAAGTTATGGTAGTTGTGGCTCTACCACCCCTTTGAACCAATACAGAAGTCTGTTTGTTGACACTCGCATAAGGCCCTGAGAAATACAATATGTACTGAGATCAGGAATGTAACTAAAGACAAGCATCAGAATGTGAGAAGGTGTTCAGAGCAGTCTTCATGGGAGTTGACAAGGAACAACACATCTCTGCTGGAAGGGAGGAGACGCGGAAGAGTGGTGACAAGGTACATGCACAGAAAAAAATGAAGAATCATGTCATTCTCCATTGCACAAGGAGAGGAACAACAGAGAAGATAATTTTATTTCTCATTTTTTAGAAACAGCAGAGAAATGACTTCTAACAAAGTAAAAGAGGAAGTTTTTATGCATAACTAGATTTCCCAAGGGATGAAGATTGCTAGCTCTCTTCCATGGTCAACAGGAAGTTAATTCAGAGTGAATATGATCTCTTATAGGAATCTATCTGAGCTTCGGATGAGATTTGAGTGATATTTCAAACAGGAGAAAGGGGAAGTGAGGACTGTCTGCTACATGTGTGTCAGCATACATGTGTGTTACATGTGTCTATACACATGGGGGTATAAAGTCTTTAGCTATTTTATGCCCAGGATATAACGAAAAGTGCTATGAAAATAAATTATTATTATTATATATCAAGGGCTTTATATTTTTATTTACTCAGTTAACTTTCTTTCATATACTTAATACGTGCCAAGTCACTGGGGTTACAAAGAAAGACAGAGCCTTTGCCTTCATGACGGTCACATCCTAGAAGAGAAGTTGTGACGTGCATCCAAGGAAATATACTACATAGTGTAGAAAGAAATCAACACTGCAACGGATTCACAGGATCAGAGAGGGAAAGACTTTCTCAGTAGAGAAGGACCAAGATAAATTATGAGAAAATTACAATCTAATTATTTGTAGATATAGAAACTTAATGTACTTAGGAAAAAAATATTGTAAGATCTGTTTCACATGTTGTCACATGTTATTTTAATGAATATTTTATTTGTTAGTATTATACTATTGTTAAAGAACTGACTATTGAACAATATGTTTCTATAGATCTTAGCTTACCCATAATACACTATTTACAAATAGTTGTCATGAAACCATAAATTTAACAGAACACATTACATTTTTAAGTATTCATTGAAGACAACATTCACCGCCTCTCCAAAATGTTTAAATTCTATGTTTGTACATCTGTTGTGTGCTTTCAAGACAATGTAAACATGGAAAAATCTCAAAAAAAATACTGTAAAATGGCAGAACCATGCTTCATTTGGGAAACTGTACCCCGAATTTGCTGAGTAAATTTAAATTCAATCAATATTAACCTGTGTAAATAAGCAGAGCTTGGTTCTTCCAGATTAAGACCTGAGGCCCTGCTTTCAAAAGAAGTAATGAGAACTCCAAGTCACTCTGTCTTTATGACATTACATTACATAAAAGAGTTTGAAGTCCTGTACCTATGTCCAAAGCATAGTTCCTTCTTTTGAATTATTCTTTTTAAAGAAACCCTCAGGAGTTTTCAAAACTGGTACTTCCAGACCTCTGAGACTCAAACCTATTACTTAATAATTTTAATCATATTTGTAAATAACTGGGCTTTAAGATGGAGTACAATATGTTTTAGTGAATAGAAAAATACTATGAGAATCAAGACACCTGAGTTTCGATCCAGGTTTTACCAGGACTGAGTTACTATTTCCTCTAAATAAAGGAGCTAAAAATGACTTAGGAAGTCTCTTCTGACCATAAAGATTTTATTACACTGTGGGAAGTTAGTAACTTGCCAGCTATGAATTCGGAAGAGGATTTTTCTGAGAAATTATTACTTGAATTGTAAGAAATGAGATTCATTTCCACCGTGAATATGAAGGCAGACTTAATCACTCCCACCCCTTAGAGCCTCTAGCACTTGTTAATATCTCCATTATGGCATTTACCATATTGCATCTTTTTTATCATTATTCAAATCAATTTTTTATTTTAAAATTTATTTTTATTGAGATTTAAATTATATGCCATAAGATTCATCTTTCGAAACTATAAATTCTACCATACTGCATCTTGAGCAGTGCTGTCTGTCTTTCATGCTAACGTGGAAGGTTCACGAGGTCAGGAACTATCTCTTATTCAATTTTCACCAAAGCCCAGTAATGCATTACTAGGGTAAGTATCCAATGTATGCCCAGGTAATGGAAAAATGAATGTCAAAGAGACTTTAAACAAATGGTCTATCCATGGTCTTGGTGGTTCCCTTAATCTTGTAACTCTTTTATAGTATTCACGTGGTGTTTTCTCATGGGAAGACTATTTCAATGACACCGATGCCTGACAACCTAAGTATGTGGGATAAACAGAGGAAGCTAGCCTGGGCACTGCTGAGATTTCCACAAAATGCTATCTCCAGGACCTCTGAGCTGAGACGATCTTTCTGCAAGATTATTTAGTATCTTTTGATAGTAAAGAAACTTCCAAGTAAAGATGGGAAAATTGAACACAGGCTTTTACTTTCATTCCTATCTGAAACACCATTAAACATACAACAAAGGGGTTTGTGTATGTTTGTGTATGTGTTTGATAAGTCTATGAAGATGGAGGAAAAGAAAGAGAATATAACAACAACCAAATTTTAGAAATGAGATCTCAGCTGGTGAAAATCCAAAGGATTTAGCAGACCAGAGAAAGCTGAATTCTAAGTCAGCAGTGGGGAAAGACGATCAACAACCTAACTTAACTTAACCTAACTACAGAATCTTCAAAAATTTCAACAGTTGTAGCACCTGGTTTGTCTAGAAGTAGGGTGAAGGGGAAAGGGATAAAATATGCACAACTGGTGAAAAGTTTGTTTTTAAGAAGGTATTGTAATTTCCAAACCTCTCCTGAACATTGAGCATCTAGAGCATCTAGACAACTGCCTTCACCAATCTCAGTAGAAAACTGGAGATTTATTCTTTGTAGTGAACAGAACAGAAGCTCTCTGTCCGGGAAGCAGAGTAAGTACCACGTTGAAAAATGGGAGATTAAGAGAACATGTATACACTGCTGAGATCCATAGAATCCTGGCAGCCAGGTCTTTACCACCCAGGCAGGTGAAAGAGTCTTCTTTGAGGAACCTTATAAATAATAAGAGGTAAGACCTAAAGATATTGATATCGGGAGTTTGACAGTGAAAAGCCTACCAAGATCACCCTAAAACTAAGATCACTGTCAACAAGCTCCACCCATATGCAAAGAGCTTCCAGTAACCTTTTTAGCTTCCCATACCAACTCTTAAATATGAACAAGTTACCACATATAAAAATATGTGCAGAAAGTCTCTAACATGAAAGACAGAAATCAAAACAGTAAAAAAAAAAAAAAAGGTTTACTAGAAACAGGTCATAGAAGCAGAAAAAAACTTTAAAAAACTTTAAAAAATATATTATATTCTCAGCAAGGTATTAGAAAATATTGCCTCTGTGAAACAAGACAGCATAAAATAAAATGGAACATTCAAAGAAAACAAAAAAAATAAGGATCTTGGACACTATAGTCTGATACCAGAAATAAAAAATAAAACCTAACAAAAAGACTAAAAGATAATATTGAGCTTATCGCCTAGGAAATAGGGGGGAAATGCAAAAGAGATGGAAAATAGGCAATAAAACATATGAAAAATAAAAACATAAAAACATAAATTTAGGCTATCAATATCTTAGTAACAAGATTTCCAAAAAGTTGGAACCAAATAACAACAACAAAAAAAGAAATAAAGCATAAGAAATTATCAAGAAAAAAAATTCAAGAAAAATTTCTAGATGTAAAGAATATGAGTTTCCACACTTAAAAAAGCTTACTAAATACCTATCATAATAGGTGAAAATGAAACCACAAGAAAGCAAATCTTTATAATCTGTCAGAGTTCTGGGGAGAAGTATAAATCCTACAAGTTTTCAAAAATAAGAAGTCAAGTATGTTCAAAAAACAAGGAATCAGAACCATCAGACCAGAATAAAAAACCAGAAGAGTGAAGATATTTACAGGGGTGGTATGTAAATTCTGAAGGAAAATTATTTCAAAGAATAGAATTCTATACCTAGCCGAATCATTTTTTCAAATATGAGGAAAGAATGGAGACATTTTCAGATATGCAAAGGCCCAGAAAATTAACTACTATGTATCCTTTTTGCCCACCAAAAATAAAGGAATGAACTATGAAAGAATACAGAGCATCAGGAAAACAACAGATCTGAGCAAAGAGACCTGCAGAGATTTTCCAGGGTGATAGAAAGGGAAATTCCAGGATCAAATCGGGGCATAGAAGGAAGTCAGAAGGTTCTGAGAGAGATTACTTCAAGAAGATGAAATTGATTTTAAAAATCTGTGCATCTGAATATGTTGGGATGAGACTCAGACCATTGGCAGAGACTCGAAACTAAATAGTGTATGTGGAAAGCTGAGCAAACGAAAAAACAAGACAGCTATCAAACACAGGGGAAAAAAAATCTTAAGAGGAAACAAAGAGTAATCATAGTTTAACTTGGCTTAGTCATGAAAAGTATTTACCTAGTCAAAATAATATAACTACTAAATACTGATCTAAATCCAAATAACAATGTAACAGCCCCGGGAAGGTGAGGCAATGGAAAGGATGTCATTGTGAAAATGTGATGATGAGAGAGATGAAAACTTAATTTCTATGGTGGGACATCAAAAATAAGACTGAGAAATTGAGAGGCAATAAAAAGAGAATATTATTTAGAACACAAAGACAAATATCAAAGCGTTGAGAGTGTCTCTGGAGAGAAAAAAAAAAATTGAGAAAGGGGATGAGGAACTGTTATCTTTGATAATATACTTTCCATGTGGCAAAAGTCACATGTAAAAAAAGAAAAGGAAGAAATCACCTCAAATTTTATTCATGAGGAACTGTTTTTATACCTCTTCTGCTCGAGAAACATCTCTGAAGGAATGAGTTGCATAGGAGGATTGCAGTGTGTTCTCTGACACTCTCACATCTTTACTAAGACATAATTCAATGGTCATGATTTAAAAAAGGCCGCTCGGAGAAAGGACAAGGCTGTCCTTGCCATCTAACCGCTCCTTATAATTATCAGATTAAAATCATCCACCCACCCTCATTTTCAAAATTTATTCATAACCCTTTCACCAGTCTTCTCTATACAAGGTGGTATTCTAGATTTCAATAATTGATTATGGCTGTCCAATTTGGCCGTATCTTCCTAAGTTTTAAGGCTTTGACCTAAAAACAATGTTTTTTTAGGGTTACCATATTTCGTGTTGAGTTACAACTAAAGGCTCAAAATGGAAATACTTGAGTTCATTTAAACAATTAAGCAAACCTTAATCCATCCGACTCAGCAAAAGCTTGTGGCTATGATTTTGTGACAGAGGTTGTAATAAGGCAGTTTGGAGATATTTAATGACAGCTGCATTTCATTGAGTGCTTAATATATACCAGGCGATGTGGTACATACTTTCATATATTATCTCATTTAACCTTCAAAATGACTCTATGAATAGATATTCTTATTATCTCCATTATATAGATGAGATAATACAGGATTAGGGAGATTAGGAACCTTGCCCAGTATCTACAGCTAAGAAGTGGACAGACAAAAATCAAAACCAGAATTGGTTTCAGAAACTGCTCTTTTAAATTTCCTTGTGTTCTCTAAAGAAGGACAGCCAGAATATCAAATTATAGTGATAGTAAAGTTAAAGACAAACATAATTCCTACTTGAGTCTTTATATACTTAAAGATAGGAAAGTCTGAGGAACATCTTATAACATAGTTGCATAGTATTCACATAACTTTGCCCTATCATTATAATTTTGAAACTTGATAATAATTTATAGATCTTTGGGGAGCCATTTTTTAAGCCTAATGCATTTCAGATAGATTCTTTAGACCATTTCCCTAAAATATCAATCTGTAAGTTTTAATATAAAAACTTAGGGGGGGAGCCAAAGTGAAGAGAAATGAAACTCACTATTCATTAAGCAAGGGATGTGTGTCAGCAGCGGAGGTTGGCAAAAGTCACAGAATAAAATACTGGACCACAGCATATCCTCTCGCCATGGCAGTGTGCTTATAGGTATGCCTTGCTTTGTATAGTGGAGGTTTTCTATAAAAGCTAGGGAATAATTGAAGCTTTGCAAGTAGAATTATACTCTAAAAGCCTACATTTTTGAAATGTAGTATCTCACCTACATTATATAATTTGTATCGTCTTCACAATTTTTGCCCAGTCTTTTTTTTCATGACTTATCATTCACTGTATCCTTGTTCCCAACCCAACCTGCTTATGAGAGCAAGGACTCTGACATGTCACTACTATACTCAGCACCTATAACAGTGTCCAGCATAACAAATATTTGTTAGATGGATGAATTAACCCATCACTTAATCTTTTCCTAGTTGCTACATGTATATTAATGACTCTCTATCTTTACTTATACTATGCCATCAGCCTGAAATACTTTTCCAGTGTTTCAGTCCCATCCCTTCTACAAGACCAAGCTCAAATGCCAAGTCCTTTTTTTATATTCCCACAGATTATATTACTATATCTGGTATAATAGTAGAGATTATAAACCTTGTCTTTTTCATTGGGTCTTGGACTATAATATGTAACCAGAGCAATCTGGTTACATATTATAGTAATTAAATGTAAAATTTAATCTAAATTTAATCTAAATTACTACATATTATAGTAATTAAATGTAAAATTTAATCTAAATTTTTATGTGCATTGTCAGTTGTCAGCTTTTCTTAGGCTTCTGTTTGTATGTCTTCGAAAGCTTGTCTGTGAGGTCTTCGTGGGGTCAAAAATCGTGTCGTCTTTCACGTCTAGTCCTTATGATAAGCATTGGGCAATGCACAGATAAATGGATAAATGGATACATCCAAACATGGATCTTTATATAATTAACTAACTGGTGTGTTTGTGGGCAATGCTGAGGTGATTTTCTAGATGTGATCTTGTTTACTCTTTTAAACTGTAGAGTTCTTCCATGAGACTGCTACCCCATGATCCCTTATTCTGACATCCTTCAATAATCAGCAAAATATACATTTATTTCTAGACATAATGGCCAAGTACAAAGAATCTTAGACTAGGTTGTACATACCAGTGTTTCTCAAAGTGTGATCCCTAAACTAGCAGCATCAGCAGCCCTTGGAAACTTTTTAGAAATACAAACTCTTGGGCCCACCCCAAACCCACTAAATCAGAAACTATGGGAATGAGACCCAAAAATCTGTGTTTTAACGAGCTTGCAAGTTATTGTGATGCACACTTAAGTCTGAAAACCCCTGTTCAGGCACACTGGGCAAAAAGTTGTCCTTACTATTCTGGCATAAACAATGAAATATTTCCTGGAGCTAACCAATGATGTCAACATTCCGATCACAATAGTCAAGTTTTCTTTTCTCAGGAAACTAGATTTCATTTTAGATCAGACAATGGGAACAAATTAGTAAAATTCTAATCAAAAAGATCAGTGGATGTCACTACTACCAATTGATGTCACTACTTTAACTTTTATAGCATGACAAACCAGTCTGCCTTAAAAACTATCCTTTAAACCACATACTACACAGCTATGTGGCATCCTGGTTGTCCCAGAAGAGAAAAATAAGTGAACTAGAACTAGGAAGGTGAAGTAGAAAACTAATGAAAGCAGCAAGGGTCAGCAGTCTAAAGAAAAGTATGAAAAAACAGAACCAGTTCTAGACCAATCACAACTGGTAACAAAGGAGGAAGGAGGGGAAATGATAAAGGAAAGAAGGAATATGGTAGTAAGAGTAAGTAAGAAAGGTGGCAGATTCCAGCATGACAAGGTAGGAATCTTGCCATGTATCAGAAATGTCACAAGGGGTACAAAAGATACCAAAAGCTGCATCTAGTTCTATGTAAAGGAGCTAACATGATAGTGGGGAGATTAAGGCAACAATCCAACCACACACAGGAAGAGAGGAAGTAGTAAGCCTAAGTAAGGGTTAAATAGCAACCACGAAAGCAGCAGCCGTTATTATTGAGTACTGATTTTATGTTTGGTTCTTTACATATATTCTCTTTATTTGTCCCATTAATCTTGAGAGAGCCACTGTACAAATTAGGATGCAAAGACACAGAGATATATATCTTATTCAAGTCATAGGGATTAATAAGTTGCTAGTTATGTATGTGATTTTAAGTTTTGTAATCTTTCTACCATAGTACTGATCTTCCCAGATGGGCAGGGCACATATTCAAGGTGAGGTGAGAAAAGGAAGTCGAGACCCCATGCTTACTTAAGTTCCTGAGGTTGGAAGCCAACCTAAGGCACAGGACATCAGTGGGTTCTTTCTCAGACTCACCTGACAGCAGGCAGAAACTCTTAATAATTCCCCAAGTTTGGCTCTCACTGGCCCAGGGCTTGGGGGAGACTGAGCCTGCAGAGATCAGGTATTCTGAAGGTTAATATAATGTACACTAAATTTTAAGTGTATGTACACAGCTGGATTAGGTTTTCAGGAACTAAGGAAGGTTAATTGACTTATCAGACTTCAAAAAAGTATACCTTAGATATTCACTAGTGGTTAAGCTCACAGACTCTTAAGCCAGTCTTCCATTTTCTAGCTGTTTGATCTGGGCAAGTTACTTAATGTCTCTATACCTGGGTTTTTCACTCCCTAAAATAGGGATAACAATAATGCCTGCCTCATTGGATTGTTATAATGACTAAATGAGTCAATATATGTAATAAAACAGTGCTTGGTACACAGTAAATGCTACATAAGCGTTACTTCAAAAGACTCAGTTATTTCTTCAATGTCCTTTCAATGTTTCACATGAATAAAGCATGAAACCATGAAGCATAAAGAGATTTGTTTGAGTTCAGTTTAAGTAGGTTTGTTTAAAAATTTATAACTGAATTTAACACCTAATGTACTATGCTTTATTTTTAAACACTGTAATAAAACATTGATAAAAGATTCAAAAAAGAAAAATAACTCATAATTCAATTGTCATTACCCAAATATTGCCACTTTTTGCATTTACCACCTACTCTTTTTCATGAACATATAAATTTTATATTTCTGTCATCAATACATAGATCTACATCACTATTTTTTAATAATTATATCACAATTATTTCTGATTATAACTCATGTTCATAAACATGTCAATGGCTGTTAAATAGTTCATTGCATCACTAAATGTTATTATTTACACAATCAAGAAATTCAGCTTACTAACCATGAAACTCTTAGACTTTGGATAACTTTAATCTGGAAGTAAAAACTTCTTCTATCTAAAATGATCAGTAGCCAATTAAACATTAGAAGAGTTGGTTATTGGTTTTTAAATTGTTAGAAGACAATGAAGAACTGAATGCAATTATTTTTGAATAACATATTACTAATGATTGAAAACTAAAAGAAAAGCAAATCTCCTTTCTATAATGTCAGTAAAACACTCAGCACTTGGACTCTCGGCGATATTCCATTTGTTTGTTTGTTTTTAGCGGGGATGTGCTGGTGAGGGTTGAGAGAGAGCAGGAAATCATATACACCAAATCATCTTCACATATGAATGATATATAAATAATAATGATATATAAATAATCTTAATTGTAAAGTAGACACATGTGAGGATTTAAAAAAAAGTCACACATACACAAAAACATGATGTGCAATCTGCTGAGTCCCTACAATCTACTGTAGTCCCTACATAAACACTCAAAAATGTTGGTTCCTACAATCCCAGAGATGAAAAGAATCTTGCCTCTAATCCACCCTTGTTTCACAAGTAAAGAAACAAGGTCAGAGAAAAGAAGTGACCGGGCCAAACTTATACAATGAGTTGGGACAGGAATCAGGATCCAAGTCTCCAGACTCCCAAGCCAGGGTCAACTCCACAAGGCCACTGCAGCCACCCATCAGTTCAGACATACTGTTCTTCTATTGTGTTCACAATCATGCAATCTACGAACTTCAGCCAAGGAGCAATTTCCCTCCAGTCTTAGTGCTTTCGCACTTGGAACCAAATTAATTGTTCAACCCAGTTCAATTGCTCAACCCAGACATAGACCCAACAGCTTCAGTCACACAACTCACAGCACTATAAAACCAGCTCGAATTTACACTAAGTCCTTAAAAATTAATGTGGCAATTACGACCACCCTGTTTTATTTTCTATAGATGTAAGGTCTAATGAGGATCAAGTAAAGAAGAATACAAATAAGCTGAAAAAGTAGTTTCTTTGTAAAAAGAAAGTAGAAACCAATAGGCAGAGAATTTTTTAAAAAAAAATGGTTTAGGACAGTGAGCTCCAGAGAGCGAAAAGAAGAGATTTTTTTCTCAGGTTGCACCATTGAATAGAGAGACTAGAACTTGAATCCAGGTTTACTCTTTTATAGTTTATATTACTTTTATTTCATGAGAACATGGACTATGTTTTCTATGACTCAGCGAATTACTACACAATCTCATAATCCCACCAGTACGTATACCCCAGTTGGAAAAGCTCAGCCTTAAAGAATCTAACGCATAGTAAATACTCAATAAATGATGCTTATTAAATCAATCAATCAATCATCTTGTTTTAAAATTGCTTTGGTTGTCTCCTTTGCGTCAGTATTATTGAGGGTTTGCTATATTTGCATTATCAGTTTGCTTTTTATGCTGATGTTAATGCGAAGTCCATGAGTAAAAAGTACCCATATCATCATATTTTAAATAATGTGTAGGCTTGCAAATAAAGTGACATTTACGTGGCAACCTTTCTCTTGACACATAGCTAATATTTCTCCTGTACATTCTGGAAGAAGGAAGTAAGCCAAATTCAATTTTAAATTGTGCTGAAAATGTTGAAAATATTTTGAAATGAAAGAAGAGCCCTTTGAGAAAACTGCTTAAATAATCAAATTTTAAACTATCCAGATTATAACAATTAGAATAATTGTGGGATAAATCTTGTGTAATTCATTTATTTGCAGAGCTTCTAAACCCAATTTAGTGTGTGAATGAGACTAAAGGCAAAAAAAAAAAAAAAAAAAAAAAAAATTCTGACTTTTTTTTGAAGTCACAAACGTATCTAGATTTTCAGTTTCCAAAAAGCTAAAAAGGAATTTCCCAATTTGCCTTGGGTTTAGCTTTGCTCGATCTGTTTGAGTGTTAGCAGTATTTGAAGGTTTGAGAAAAACCTAATTGTTTCACATGGGTGACAAGTATGGAAATAGATGGTATAGGGAGAGATGAACACTTAGCAGACTGGCATTGCTGCTTCCCCATGCCTGCTGGTTAAGGGAATCTTCGATGTGTTTAGTCATCTGAATGGCCTCTGAAAGCTTCTGGATATTTTTTCTGCAGTGTAGTCCCTTTAGGCGGCTTCTCAGGCTAATGGCCAGTCCGCAAAGAGAAGAGAAACAAAAACCTAACCACAAAATAGCAGCTTCCCTTTACTTCTTTCACAGAATTTAAAGCCCCACTTTCAATTATCTGTCCTCTGAATCACCGATGGTAGGGTTTCTCTCAGGTAAAGAGCAAGACAGAGTACAGAGTATGTGCTAAAAAAAGAAGGAGAAGAAAAGTTCTGTGGAGAGGCAACAGGTGTCCTTTGGGACTTCTGCCAAGGTACCATCAGTTGCATCGCAGCCCAAAATACCATGATCTGTCTGGGTGGGAGTTCCACATTCCCAAAGACAAGGAGACAGAGACTGTTTCAAAAAGTAACTGGAGAGAAGAGCAAACTAAAATTAGAATTATAGACATAGATTCTGGAAAAAATCCCACCATACTCTGCATGCAAGGATGCTAATAAGGAGATGAGGATGAAGACGTTGAGGGAAACAATGTGTCATCTTAGCCTCAGACACTCCCCATCTATTTTACATGTCTATTTTCTATACCAAGCCTGTAGCACAGAAATTAGGTCTCTCTTCTATATGTATACTTTTATAACACTAAAGAGGATAGTAATAAAAGACAAGGCACAGGCAGAAGGAATCCTGTAGTGTTCCTGATAAGGGACACAGGTACATGATATAGTTTCATAGTAACCACCCTGTAACTTATCTATTGATCCATAATTGAGAATGTACACTCTAATCACCTGAGGTGCTTCTTAAATATCTGAGTACCATGTGCCCGGGGGTACTCAGTGATTCTGATGTGCACACCTGATTGAGAAACGCTGTTAGTGGCCATATTTCACAGAGTCTATATTTTAAACCCATCCAAATTATGATACTTGACCTAATGTGTATCTCCGTCTCCAACTCTGGAAGATGTTAACTGTCTAGAAACTAAGGCTGAGTAACATAGAGATAAATTCAGGTATTCTAGGAGTTACTATCAAAAATATAAAATAAGCTCAAAAGAAATTCCTTTTGATAAATTAAAGCCTTTACGGAGGTCAGTGGAGATGGTTTGTTGAGCATCTGTGCAGTATGCTTGCTGCTAAAACTACAAAGGTGGCAAAGGACCGACTTCTCCAGGATCTCACAGTGAAAAGACAAAAAGTAAATGATGAAAGGCTATGATCGTAAAGAATTCTGAATGCTTTATTGGTATGAGTTTAATTTCATAATCATGTTACAATATGGAACTTGTGATGGTAGAATAATTCTTTTTTATAGAGAAACTAAGGTAAGATGAGTTGCCTAAGCCACTTAGGTTTTCTGATCCTCTGTTTTTTAGTCTATTAAAAGAAGTTAAAATGTCTAATTGCAGGGTTTTAAGGGAGATGTCATATATTAAAGCCCTGTGAGAAAATACAAAGTGTCGCATGAATATTATTTATGGATGTTAATATGTGACAAATCAGGAAACCAAATATAAACAAATCCAATATACAATTAGTGGTCACTTAATACTGACCCTAGAGGGGTCAGTACTTTAGAAGCTTAAAGACGTAAAAGGCATAAAATGACAGTATAAGAAAATGACAAGAGATAACTAGCTAGCCACCTTCAGACTCATTACTAATGCTAACAAGCCTCATAATAGCCACCTAAGTTAGACAATAGGTTACTAGGTAGGTAGCCAGTCAGTTGGAACAGCTTTTAGAGTAGGTACTTAGCTACAGTTCAAATGTTCTCTGACACAACAATTGCGTTTAAAGAAACCAAAGGGGGAATAAAAGGTAGACATTATTGCTATGGATTGTTGAGCGCTGCTGTGGTGGCCATTAATTACTGTGTGATTTTATATTCTAGCTTCTTGGGTAACCTCCCAGAACTCTAAAAGATAAATGGAGAAGAGACAGACAATTTTAGAAATCCACAGTTCTTGAGCCTGTTCATGTATCCCTGGACTGTAAGCTTCTAGAAGGCAAACCGATGCAGTTTATATCTCTTCCCCTGAGCCTAACAATGTACCTGAAACAATGTGGTAACTCAGTAAACATAATGAATTAAATGAAATAAACTTTCTGTGATATTTAAGAATCTTGAGACTCAGAAAGGTAAAATGCTTTGTCTAATGGTATAACACCATTAAAGCTGGGGTAAGAGCAAGGATCTCTTATGCCCAGTGCCTATTCTATTACATTATGTATTTTACTGCATTATATTTTACTTATCCCACCACAATGGCTTCAGTGATCTAGTTCTTATTTTAACCACAAAATAGCTTTTCTTAAAATCACTTCCCAGTTCACTAAATGAGTTACCATGTAGATATTTCCTTTCTCTCCTGCAGGGTGAACCATTTGGTTTCAGAGAAATGACTGTTCTATACCTTAAATACATTAGCTTTTGGCCCTGGCTAGAATCTAATGGGTGGTGTTAAATCCAGAACAGAGTCAAATCTTCATTGGGGACATATGTGCAGTTCTCTATAGGGAAAGCGAGTCAGGTTACTGCCTTCTATATTCTGGAATCAAACTGATGTTTCTGTAGCCCTCCTAGTAGCCAAACTTATCTTACCTCTATCAATTTACAGTCTCCTGGATGCATAAAGATGGCATCATAAACTAACTAAGGCTATTCAATTCAACATACACAATCTGAGTCCCTAGAGTATCCATCTACATAGGTAAAAGAGAATGTTTTCTCAGAGCAGGTACCTGGGTAGCTGCAGGAATGTTATGCACACAAGAAGGTTAATCCATTACTAGAGATACAAGAGTGAGATATTTAAGTTCAGAGATTGCATCTTAGTTTTTTTAAATATATTCTCAGAACTATGCACATTGGGAACATAGCAGGTGTTCAATGAATATTTGTTTAAATAAAAAGCACAAAAATTACAATGTTGATTGTAAGAAATGCAGTTAGTGAGGAATGAACAAGTACTTAGGTCATAAAGAGTATGCCAATAAAATATCAATTAGATATGGAGAGGTCAGGGAAGGTTTTATGGAGCAAGGGCCACATCAAATAAATCTCAAAAGATTTGAACAGGGACATGTGACAGTGGGAAGAGTAAAGCTATGTTCATTCTGTTAACCTGTACCTTGATTAAGAAGTCTAATATCACACTACCACAGATAAATATCAGGACATTGTTAGGAGGTCAAAATCTACCTAGAAAATAAGTGTTTAAAGATAATCAAGGGTTGAAAGTAAATGGCTTGCAGAAAGGCAGAGAGGGTATTTAAAAATGAGTCTGTTTTCTGATCTAACCATAAGGCAGACAATTTCTTTTGCATTTCATTTCCATTCTATCTGAAAGCAACCAGAGATCTATAACATAATTACATATCCAGGGGCTTCCATACTGATTACTAAGATTATTTCGAATTTTCTCTACTGGGGTACCTGGAGTGATGTCATTTTCACATACAATCAGTTCCCTAAGATCTAGACCACCACTTTTAAAACTTTAATATGTATATAAATGACCAGAAGATCTTGTTGAACTGCAGATTTGGTCCAGTAAACCTAAGGTAGGGCCTGAGATTCTGCATTTCTAATAGTTCCTAAACAATTCAACTGCAAATGTGGTCTACTGACCATACCTTAAGCAGCAAGGGCCTAGTCCAGTGGTTAACTCTCACTATCCATTAGCATCAGCTGCAGATCTTTTTAAAAATACTTATGCCCAGGTCCCACTCCAGAGCCAATGAAACCAGAATGTCTAGAGATGTGGCCTAAGTATCTTTAGGCTTTAAAAGCTCCACAGGTGTTTCTAATATGCCAGCCTGATGCTGAGAACCTAGCCAGATAAAGAAAGATGTGATATAGTAGACAGCAGAGGGAAAAAGAGAGCATGGAGATAGGGAGAGAGAGAGAGTAACAGAGATATAGACAATAGATAGATGAGAGACACAGAGACAGAGAGAGAGAGAGAGAGAGAGAGAGAGAGAGAGAGAGAGAGAGAGAGAGAGAGAGAATAAATAGATAGATAGATGATAGAGAGATATGATATAGAAAGAACAAACTTCTTTCCTCACTCTAAATCAATGCTTCTCAAATGTTAATATGCATATAAATTAATTGGGGATTTTGTTAAAAATCAGATTCTGATTCAATAGACCTACAGTAAAGATCAAAATACTGCAGTTCTAAAAAGCTAGTTTTCAAACCACATTTTGCTTATCAAGAGCCTAAATCAATGGTTCCCAAACACTACTGCGTCTGGGTTCTTAAAAACTACCTATAGCTCTCTTCTACCTCAACCTTCTGATGTAACTGGTATGGGCTGCAACCCAGGCATGAGGATATTCAAAAAGCATGCCAGATGAATCTAATGTGCAGCAAAGTTTGTGAAACTACTACAAGGCCCAAATTCAGTCAAAGCTATTCAGATTATGCACCAGCTCAAATCTTCAAGGCAATATTAATTACCATGGGACATAAAGATCACTGAAATTAGATCATGATTTGATTGCTAGGCCAATTGTTTTATTTTCCTCTTCTTTATCCTCAATGACAGGAAGTAATGCAAAGCAATAAGTAAGGAAGCAAAAGAAAAATCTTATTTGTAAATAACAGAAGTTCAACTTCCTGGAGATTGTGGACAAGTGTTCTAAGGAAGATTTTTAAATGTTAGAGGTAATACGAAGTTTGTCAAATGCCAGTGACAGGATTCAAAATTAATTGAACCATTTAGATTTTTTTTCTGAGATGGAGAACTCTTGAACTTTCAACTGAGTCATGCTGTAACTCTTTGAAAAAGAGCTTCCAGTTGTAAAAATAATTATATGTACTTACATTTGAGAATGCCTTCCTAGAAATAGATTTGAATTTGTTGCGGAAGGAAGTTTGTAGATGACAGAGTAAAGTATAAAAGATGTACCAATTTGAAGAGGATATGGATACACTCCTCTTAACACACTCTTTTTTCTTCTGTAATAAAAATTTTAAGTTAGCTACAGCTTTTAGCTGTGCTATTTGCATCAACTTAGAAAACGAGGCCAATAAATAAAAATTGAAGCCATTCTTTATGTGATCACTACCTGGCTAATTCAGCTTTGTTAAGGAAGTTCAAGAACTAACACATAAGAACTTTCATCGTCTTTTGCCTAAAGTAATTATGGTACCTCTGCAAAATGACCATAATATTGGCTTGAGGCAAAATACTTCATTGCTTTCTGGTCAGTGCTGTGATTTATGTCTATGTCACTGTTATCTTGATAGGCATAGAAGTTCTGGCCTGATTCTTCTCAGATATATTTCTTAGATTCTTTCTCCTTTCGGAACTCCCAAGACTGGCAGAATAGCTAGAACTCTACTTCTGTCGGTCTGTGATATAAACCACTTGGAACTTTGAGTGACATGTAGCATATTTTATGGGCAAAGAAGGGAAATAAAAATTTATTGCTAAGAGTTACGTCCTCTTTATTATGGACCAGGAATTAGTACATCAATTAGAAACAAAAATGTTACAAGAATCATCTTAGTAAACAAAAAAAAACAAAAAAACAAGTTTAATAACTAAATAGCAGGAGTCATCTAACCATGCACACACACACACACAAAACTTTCATAGTAAAATGATATTCTCTCTGTCGGTCATTAATTTTGCATTCCAGAAATATTTTATCAACTAGAATGTTACAGAACTCTATGAGTTAAGATTGACATCTCATTTTAAAATGAATTCTACAAAAGAGGTAATAAATATATGCCTCAAGTATATTTATAGACATGGATTTCCTCCTATATATACATAATTGTAAGTCAAAGAAATGCCCATCAGAGAATCATGAGAATTTGTCTAAACTGAAATTGCCAGTCTGAATCCATGTCAATTCAGTTATTTTCACACACAAAATGCTTACCTAGGTTCAAATACTTACCTCTACTAATTAAATACTTAAAATACTTTATGAAACATATACCTGCTTTCATTCAACACTCCAGTTTTATTAATCAGCCCCAAAATAGGTAACCCACCACCACTCCCTAATCCTGAGCACATTACCACAATGACTGACATTCCTGGTTTAAAAATAAAACCTTATTTCAAATATAGCTTCTCGAGTTCTGGGTAATGAATATAGTTTCATGAAAGTTGACATCATTTTTTCTGATTTCACCAGAATTAAATACATCCAGTATTCCTACTGGATATCTGACCACATCACTCAAGGCTCTTGTAACCTGGTGGGCGTTTTAAGGGGGAGGAAGAGGAGGAGAAAAAGGAGGAGGAAGAAGAGACCTGCATAGATGGAGTTAAACCCAAAGAATATCCAATCTTACAATTTTAATAGCCATTTTGTTTATGTGTGTTAAATATGCCATCAGAAGTTGATTTTTACAGTTTATTTCCCAGTTAGTATGTGTACCTTATACAGAATTGCTTAGGAGAAGTATATTAATATAAACATGTCCAGAACTTAGACATGTATATATTATGCTTGAGAGCCAAGCAGTACTCCGATACACTGTTCTTCTTAGAGGTCAGTTCTAACGCACACTGTTTCAAATAGACCCAATTTCTCTGCTGATATACATGTATTGAAAATGCAGTAGGATGTGGTCATACACACCCAGAAATACCATCCTCATGGGGTGGGGGTGGAGAAATCCAAAATTTTTTTATAGCAATGCATTATTGGATATCAGATACAAACGCGCCTGCCAGCAGTCCTAAAGCAAATAGAATATATTTATTTGAGCCCATCCATTCTACAGAAAAGAAACTGCTCTACCAACACATCTCTCCTCTCCCACCATCTAAAGACTCTCCTCCCCACCCAAAAAGATAAAAGATAAAAGAACTCATTACACTTCACTACGCAACTGATGGAGTATTAAACACTGTCTTCCAAGCTGTGGGAGTTAAAAGAAGTCCCCTTCCTGCCTCACTTCCCCGGTGCTGCAACGGACATAGCATCTCCTCCTATCGACCTAGTATGATGCTCGCTCCCCAAGCACTGCAGTCCCCTAGCTGAGGACTGCCCTGGCCACACGCACATGCAGCGGGAAGTCCCCTGATGAGGTTAGCCACATACCTTTGCTCTCCATTTCGGTCCCTTTCGAGTGCTGGGAAGTTCAATGGAAGTTGGCCGGAAGATGTGGGCCCGCTTCAGATTCCCAAATCTGGGAAGCCAATCTGATGATTTCGCCCGTACTTCCTTCCTTCCCCTCAGGCTTCCTGAAAGATGAGATTTCTTAAATCTTGAAGCTGCAATCAGCCACCAAAGGACACTTAGCAGCAGCAGCAGCAGTAACAGCAGCAGCAGCAGCAGTAGCAGCAGCAGCAGCAGCAGCAGCAGCAGATTGCCTCTACGGGGGATAGACTGCTACGCACATCTGGTTTTGAAATGCATGCACTGTGCCCACTCGGATTTTTTATTTTTTATTTTTATTATTTTACCTGGGTCCGGAAGCTGCAAGCAGGAGCTGTCCTCCAAACGTGGTGTTGCAGGTGTAGTGACAGATCATCCCACTTTGCTCTCAGGATGTACAGCAGATTTGCATGGGCGCTGGCACGCATGCGCAGGGCATCCCTCCTCCCCTTTTCACCGCCTCTCGCTCCCCCTCCCACTCCCCTCACTTCGCTTTTCTCCCCAATACGGTCCTCAGTTATCCCTGCTGAAGAGCTGTAGCATTCGGTCACAGAGAATGGCTGCTAAAAATAAACGCTGGACTGGATTTCTTTTGCAAACTAGAAAATGGATTGGATTGGGATTGTGCATTAGTCCCATACGCTGTTCCAGGATGGATTACAGAAGCCTTAGAGGAGACTAAGGTCCCCGAGCTAGGTATGGTTTTATTTAGAAGGCAGAAGGGAAAGAAGAGGAGGGAATTTAAGAGTCCTGTTTAATGATTATAATTTGGGTTGCTCTTCTTAGCTGCTGCAGTAACTTTCCAGGTGTATGCTTCCCCCCTCCTCTACCCACTTCCTGCACTGGCTTTATATATGTCTTTGCATTCCTGTATTTGTTTTGGTTTGGTTTTTCGGGGATGGGCTGGGAATAATACTCCTGAAGCTACCAAAGGTCAATATTCTCTCCCTTCTTTGCTACTCAGACTTGAGTTTTCTTGCCTCCCTAACATCCCTTTGGCCTCCACCCCAAAACTTCTATGAACAGACTCCAAGGCTTGGAAAGTTCTCCAAACAAAGCGATTGAGGACATTTTAGGTGCTCTTTTTAGCCTCTTTCCAACAATAAACTAAAACTCAGAGTCTCAAAAGGTGGAGAGGCACCTTATTGATAATAAGTACTTTAAAGCTGTATACATAATAGTTTTTATGGAGGTGCAGAGGAAGTGTTTTTAATGTATAAAGCTCTAGAGAAGGACAGACACAAAGGCAAAAATCTCTTGGACAGTTAAATAGCTTGTAGGAATACTACTTTCATGTCAAAATATTTTAAAAGCCCACACTATATGTAGCTTATCTAAAAATTGTTTAATAGCAAAAAAAAGTGTGTATGTACTACCTTTTTTCTTTCAGTAATCTAAATTCTCCTGAGAGTATATTCTGTCCTTGAGAACAGTCTTATTCTCAGGCATAAAAACAAATCTAGAAAACTCTATTTCTTAGAAATGGCTAAGGAGAGAGACGTGCAGATTAGACACACACTCCAGGTTACACTAAGATCTCTCCACAGTAGACTTCTAATCCCAGTTTTCAAAACACTGAAATGTAGTAAAATGTACTCCCAACAAGAAATCTGAGGCTGACTATAATTCAATTTTCTGGTGATTCAGAAGGCATCCTGGGATTTTCCAATGCCTTAAGGCCTTGATTACAGATATTAATCATGACGGTTCAGCCAGACTTGGACATTTATTAGTGGAGGGCTCCTGTTGATGAACTGCGTGGTTCGCCAAAGCCTGTCTCTATGCAGGAATTAAAACACTGGAGTATGAGATGACAGCAGTCACAATCTAGAGACTGCTAACCTTTACACTCTCCAGTTGCGTACCCGAGTAAATATTTGGAATAATCACAAAACTCAAGATTTCTTTAAAATTTGATAGGTTTAGGAAGTAGGTTAAAGATCACAGTAGAGTTGTTCCTTAGGAACAGTAGTCTATTTCATTGGCATAAATAACTTCCACTCCCAACACTGAACCCCATTACATGCTCTTACCCTCTCAAAAGTTTTAGGAAAGAAAAAAGATACCTTTAGAGTCAATCTATAGACAGGCCCTTAATATTTATTATTTGACAGATGGAGAGACAGACAGGACACTTCATAAAGGTCTTACAGTGGAGCAGAATCAGGCTCAGAACCTGAGAGTCTTGCCTCACAGGCAGAGGCGATCCATCTACTTCAGGATGATTTCTTATTTCACTACCTCCCCATTATCTACAGTGAACAAGAACAGGGAAAGCCTCTTAATTCATGAATTTTCATTATTTTTATTAATAACTTTAAAAACCCAGGTGCTTTATTAAGTAGGAAATAAATCAAATTTAATACAAAATCTGTGGTCTGACATTCAAGACCTTTCTGTTATCTGGATCCAGACTACCTTTTAAGTCTTAGCCAAGCTTAACTCTTAGACAATATTTGCCATATTCTAAGCAAACCTGAAGATGTTCCCTTTCCATACTTTTACTTATATAATCATCCTTGGAATATCTTCATCTCCTTACACCACTAACACAAATGTTTACATATCCAAGTCTTATATTTTCTCAATATTCAACTTTTTTAAACCAACAAGAACTAAAAAGAAATCCTGATCTAATCAGCCAAAAAAAAAAAACAACTAAAATTGCATCTCATTCCTACAATCTTCCCTGATCCTTTCAATTTGAAGACATTCTCCATTATAAACAGCAATACTGTTATATCTTTACCTCTCTTACAACATCTATTACTTTCTACTTTGCATTATAATTATTTATGTACATATCTCATTCCCATTCCCCATCCCTACTAAAATATAGGTTCCTGATTCATCTTGGTAGTGTACCGAGTATCTTGAATATAAGAAACAGTAATAAATGTTTGATGCAGTAATAATATTTAGTATACATGCTTTTGTATATATGACATTGACTGCAGGCACTATGATAACTAGTAATGATGATAATAATATTGAACTAACACTACTAAGAGTTTACTAGGTACCAGCCACTATTATAGTAGTCCAAATGTTTTAATTAATTTTATTTTCAGAAA
Organism: Pteropus alecto; assembly: GCF_000325575.1. Classification (NCBI taxonomy): domain Eukaryota; kingdom Metazoa; phylum Chordata; class Mammalia; order Chiroptera; family Pteropodidae; genus Pteropus; species Pteropus alecto. Next base: position 3,906,970 of record NW_006431916.1, on the reverse strand, counting down.
ATTCTACATGGTTAGTACTATTATTATCTGTACTTTAAAGATGAGCAACCAGAGGTGCAGAGAGGTTAAAGTATAAATAAAACATGATCTCTGTCCTACAGAAACATAAAGCTTATTAAAGGTGATAGAAACATAAATATTTTTTTAAATATGTTAAAGGCATAAGATAGAGATCATCACAGGTGGAGTGGGAGGGCAGAAGAAGTTAGGCAGTTAGCCAGCCTGTAGGTTTAAAGAATTAGAGGCTAGAAGCCTTCATGTTTCTTCCTTTAAAAAAAAGATATGGGTCTGCTCGCTCACCACCACACTACCAAAGTGAGAGAGGATAAATTATATGGCCCTATTAATCATACTACACAATTGAGTCAGAGTAGCACCACCAACATTGACACTCCAGCCCAATTTTGGTTAATCCATGTAATTGATTAGCTACAAGTATATATTCAGATTCTCTAGCTTTAGTTCCTACTAGAATGTACAGAAACAATACAAATGATTGGGATTAGTTAACAGCAATGTATTACATTATAATGAACAATTTAAGGAGCCTTGATAATATGTCAAATCAATTACCAGCCCACATAGACTTTTTTCCATATACTCACTCTGTTCTTTCAGAGGTACTGAATATAAATTGAAAAGAATTTGTGACCTTTTATTTGTGCCCAATTATTTTCTTACTATTCTTCTTTTATAATTGGATAATCTATTATTAAAAAATAACAACTGACCATTTAGAACTATTTTTGGTGATGATAATGAGATCAACTCACCATGACAAATGAACATATTCACTGTAAGAAATAAGAAGTGATAGCTCCCAATCTCTACTGAGGCTGTCAGTTCCAAACTGTCACCAGAATGTAAGCTCCACAAAGACAAAGACCATGTCCATTTGTTAGCTGTTGTATCTCCAGCATCTAGGACAGTGTGTGGAACTTAGGAGGTTTTATTTAATACTTGAAGAGTAAATGACTTTAATGAAATAAAGCTTTTCCTATGGCCACAAACCCAGTTCACTTGACAAGTGAGAAGCTTCAATCAGCAATCCTAATGACATAAACAGGATCATAAGTAACCTACAAAAGGCAGCAGATTTGTTATCACAAGGCAGTTAACAAATGTGTTTAGTGTTTACTCTTGGGCAAAAACCATAAAATAGCAGGCCTAAGTTGAAGTATTTCTTAAGCAGGCTAATATGTGGGCTACGTCTTCACAAAGCGTCTAGGGGCTTAGAAGAAATTAATTATAGAAGAAAAATAAAGAACATGACAAAAATTTCTAAGAAAAAAAATGATGAATCAATGTGGCAAGCCATGTAAGAAAGATAATACTGTAGAGATTGGGTAGCATCCCTCAGAGAGCCAACTTACCTTGATTACCTACCATGTGTGAGGTTTTTATTGTCTTCTTGGGTGAGGGTGAAATAACAGCCTTCCTAAGAAGAAAATGGTAACTGATAAAGTATCAGTAGAAATGATTCAGGTTGCAGGTACAGAATAGTCTATAAAAGATGGTAAATGGCAGAAGAGGATGCAGGTCATCTGGGTGTATTTTGCCAAGGAATCACCGTGGTTTAACCGTGATTTCTCTAGAGGCTGTTAAGGGTCTAAAGAGACTTGCAGAATGGTGAGGCAGAGTAATGATGCATAGGTAAGGCATCTGGATGCCAACTGACAAATATTTTTGACATTTTTTGTTAAGGACCTTGTCCACTTGATAATAGTAGAGATTTGTACACAAGCTATCAACTGACAGTTTCAAAGCCCATCTGTTACACTGGCATAATGCCTACTTAAAATGGAGTGTGCCAATCTCATTAATGTTTAGGTGCCAAGTAGACACAGATTGAAATAATCAGTCCAAACAGAATACTGGGAAAAAATACTTTTGAATCAATTGCCCCCTTTCACTCTGGAGATAAGAAATAGCATGGCAAAATGACATGCAAAAGTAATTTCTTGAATCTGGTAAGGATCGTTATGAAGATCAATGCAATCTTTGAGTTCTTAGTGGTAAGAGTAGACCAAATGTTTTTGTCTAAAGATGCACCATTAAAATGCAACCTCAAAGGAATGTAGACATTTGTAATAAAGCCATTTCCTCACCCTATACTTTTTCCTGCCCCTCCAAATTTCAAATACATGGATGTTTAACATATTTTTTTCTGGTATAAATAGCACATGAATAAGTAGTTCTAAAAAAGTACACAAATATAACCAAAGTATGTCATTAATTCATTTAATAAATATTTATTGAGAACCTACTATTTGCCTGATACTATTCTAGGTGTTGGTTATAGCAGTAATTTATGGACTCATGGTGTTTACATTGCAGTTTCGTACCTAGAAGAAATTTCATAAATCTTGTAGTCCAAACATTTTTTACAGAAAAAGAATTAAGTTGAGGCCCAAAGTGGGGAAAAAACAACTTTTTCCCAAGTCAAATGGCAAATTACAAACAAGATTAGGAGTTAAGTGTGCTGATCCCCATTCCCTTACAGCTTTCTCCATAATGGCACACACACTATGTGTATTCTCTGGTTGGAGGACTTATATCATTTGTATTACACTGCAAACTGTTATTTCAGAACTCTATTCATTTCACTTGGTAAATACTACCGGAAGTTTTTGTTGGAGGTCTGAAAAATGGTAACTATACTAAGCGTATTGCCAGCAATAAACGCCTCCATAATGTGTTCTATGCAATGCCTGATTGATGTGGCACAAGTATATCATTTGTGTGATAAATAATAACAAAAGTTTCTTTCACTACCAGTGCTCTTAGTTGGTAAAAATATTTCTGACTTATGTTTATATTCAAATTCCCATTCACTTAGTGGCTGTGGCTACCCAGGCGAAGTAAAATGCAGAAATGAAGCAATTAGCCATGTTACTAGTGCCAAAAACCCTGCTATTAAAAAAAGAGGAAAAAATTAATGAGTAATTTCAGCCAACTGAAATTAAATAACAGCAAAAGAATACAATAGCATAATGGATCCCACAGGTGTATTAACCCAAGGGCATTATTAACAAGAACTTGGAGGTTCATGACCAATTGTGGATAATACTGACACTCTACAATTTACAAACACACACACACACACACTCACACAAATGGATTTTTTAATTTGCTATCTTTTAAAAAAAAAGTACTTCCAGAATTTTTTACAGTCTTTTTCCTCTTTAATCATTTTACCCCACTGAGATGACTCTACTGGAATAGCCATTAAGGAAGCAAAGACCAGGGTTGTAGAGGTGGAATCAAAACTGCTGCTCTGCATAGAGGGTTCTCTTGTGTACTGATTTCTAGATCGTGAGGTTTTGAGAGCATGATGCTGCTGATGTTCCCATGCCCTCTCTCAGTCTGTTACCAATTTAAAATACTGATTTTAAATTTATGCTTATATATTATGATTGGCAAACCTCTCATTCAGCCTACCTAATCCTTTCTAAATTCATTCAACAAACATTTTGTCTTTCTCTAGAGAATTGCAAGGTATTAATAATTAATAATTAATACTGGTTATAAGAGGATATTGGGTAGGGTTGACACTTAATCCTGGTTTATTCCTCTGTAAAAGAAAGGAGTTGGACAAAACAGTCTGTTAGGTCCCTTCCGGCCCTAACACTAGGAGTTTCTATATGTGGACCACAGCATCACTTCTCGTTGGATAGCAGACTAGTTCTTAGCTATCACATAGGATGTCACATTCTTTTTGGCATCAGTGTCAGAGCTCAAAGGGCCACTAGGGCTCTGCCCAACTCCTTCAGTTTATGTATCAGAAACCTGAGGCCTGTGGAGTAGAAGACTCTTAGATCTGAACTTGGAATTGCTTGAATCCAAAGTCGATCTTTTTAACCATTATCATATAGTTTCCTTATTCCTTATTTCAATGAAGTACGTGAGTACAAAACTAAGTTGAAGTGAAGCAAGTGCTGTCTACTAGGCTCCATTAATGCCTTCATCCGCTGAATAAAGAATTACATGTCACATAAAAATAGTCTCCTTCTACCTGCATCACTGCCCATTTCTCCCCTAATCTTTTCACTTGTTTCTTTTGTTTTCACCCTCTGCATCATGCCAACAACACAAGTTGGTAGATAACTCAATGCTGTAATAATAAAGGAGGATAAACTCAGTTTCATAGAGCTATAGGATTGGATAGAAATCTTGGGCTCACTCTTTCTCAGACTATTCTTCAAAATCCAGTTAAAACATGCCCCTCTGAATCTTCATAGTATTTTCAGTATTTTTTATTCATGTCTATTATTTATTAATATGTATGTCTCTCTATAAAGGTGGGGTATTCCTATCACATAACAGAGTTCTCAGAGCATAGTAGGCATGCAGTAATTATACTCTTAATGAATTAATGAATCAATCAGTGAGTGATGAATGAAGGTCCAGATTGTTCCTAAACCATTCAATTCAGTTTATTCCTTCATTCATTATACCCCAGGTACAAATAAAAGTAAGCTTTGAATAGCAGTGTTTGTTCTACACCAGATCTAGTACTGAGTCCCTCAACATTGCCCATTAACTTGCTTTATTCTTGTTCTTTTCTGAGTTTCCAGGTTGGAGAAACAAAGGTCTCCACTGTTGTATTCTTAGACTTGAGTTTTCTTCATTTCTTCTCTCTTTATTTCTTCTCCCTCTGGTCTTGGGATTTCCCATCCCCCTAACTGCGCCTGCCTGCTCATGAGCTTGCTCATGCTCTCTTGCTCTCTCCTTCCCTTCTTCCCTCCCTCTCTCTCTCTGTCTCACACACACACACACACACACACACACACACACACACACACTCCACATTAACAATTTCCCTGCTTGGCTCCAAGGACTTTCATGGAGCTGAATCAGCATCTTCACTCAGTCAAGGAAAAAGAAATGGTTTGGACAAAGGAATGCATGAATGATAAATATTTCATGGATTTTAATTTTCCAGTTCCAAGTCCTGAATATAACTAAATGTTACTGTTTGATCCTTTTACTCATGGCCTTAAGTTTTGTCCCAGTTACTATTTCTCCTTTTAAGCAGGGAACTTAAAACACCTCAATTCTTGGTTTTCTCCCTGAATAGGTTTTTCTTTCCTCTCTTAAGTGAGATGTTAGCTTCCATTGTTAAATATAGCAATCGTCTATTAAGAATCCTCCCAGAATACATAGAGCCACTCTACCTTTCTAATAATGAATGTGGTGTTTTCTCAACTCAACATAAGTTAGAGAAGCACATTTAAAAAGATGATGTATTCTTGCAGGATACATTACTGTGTATTTGTAAAACCTATTTCCACATTGATGCATGTGCCAAATCATTTGCTATTATTGCATTCAGCAATATTTGCTCTAGATAATAGTGCTAAAATACTAATGTCTTGTAACTGCAGAAAGCAGACATTTTGGGGCAGCATAGATAAGATGGGAGAATCACCAACAGAATAGTGTCTTTCCATGCTTGAGTTTTGTTTCTTAATTATTTTAAAAGGTATATATTATGCAACGAATATCACCTATGCCCTGAATGGAGAACTGGGAGAGTCTGAATGCAACCAGAATGAAAGGAACTGGAAAAAAATGACATAGTTTATCCATCTTAATGATAAACTGAAAATCCGAATTTAGAAGAGATACCAACACTGAGATGAAATGTGTATAGAATTAGCTTAAGCATCTTCCTTTGAATTATATAGCCAATAAGATTAAAATGGCACCATTTTATCACTCCAGTATAATTGCTAAGAGAGGAAAATGACTTGTTCTTGTGTGGCATCATTTATCAAAAGGACAGAGTGACAATGTAGGAACTCAAATTTCTTTCTCAAGCTGAAGGTACCCTCTAGAAACTATTTTAAGATACTTGGATAGTTTATATTTATTTATATCACGGATTGCATACATTGTATTTAGCAAACATCTTAATTTTTGTCTAACATCATACTGGTGCTTTATATCCACTATCTTATTAAATCCCCATAATAACACTGATAAGGAACCAAGGCTCCAAGAAGATCTACTATTTGCCCAAAATGCACAGCGAGTGAGCTATAGAATTAGAAACCCAACTAGTCACTTTCAGAATTTACATGTTTGGTCTTTGCACATGCCTTAAGATGTGTTCTTGGTAGGTAAGACATCTTCTACTACTAGCATTTACATAAACCAGTGCCACAGGAACTCAAGAGAAAAAGTGTATTTCTTTACCAGTTAGAGAAGGGGCAAGAGACCCTGAAGAGTGAAAAAGCTCATCCAGTGAAGAAAAGACAGCCATTTGGGGCAGAAGTTTCACATTCAACTCAAGTGGAGAGAGAATGTACAACAGATTTGAGGTAAAGAACTAGCCTGATGTTGCTGGAGTGGAAAGAAGGGGAAAAGAAAAGCTGAATTGAGGATGAGGCCTTAACACTCCCAGGACGCCCATTAGAACATGGCCATTACCATATCTGAGGGGCCAATTTTAATTTCTGCCCCAGTAGCCTTGACCATTTCGGGTAGTATTTATAATGTTGAGGAAGAGGAGTTGCCTGGCAGAAGGGCCTTCAGTGTAACTTATTTACCTCTGTTTGAGCCTTTGGCATGCCCCCCACCCCCTGGACTTAGCATTGACTATCTTCATGTTTATTTGATCTATCAGACTTAGCTATTTTACTGCAAAGACTGAATCTCACACATATATTTTTCCCCAGACCTACTCTTTTCAGTTCAGCAACTTTGAGGGTCCAACCTTGTGCAGTTGTTGAGACTGCACAAAAGAAATCTTTGCCAAACACAAACTTAGAGCTTCATCCTTTGACCTCACCACTCAGCAATTTGATTCGGGATTCTTTCTCTCTACCTTGCCGCCAGCTTTGCATGTGACTAGCATTTAATCACCTCCTTAATCAGCATGATGCAAGATCCAACTTTTGACCTCCCAGCTGTGCTTTTATCTCTCTTCCTTAACTCCATGAATTCTAGAACGACCTTCAAGTTAGCAGCCTTTCCAGCTCTACCTCTCCCAAGGCATCTGCTCCCACAAAACTTTCATTGGCTTACCTCTCCCATTTGCCCTGCTCTAGAGGCATGGTCAAAAGAGCATTTGACACAGAGCCTAAAAAGTGATGGTACAATTTATTTACCATTTACTCTATATTCTTTGCCCTTTGTATATATTATTTCAAATCCTTACAACTCTTCAAGTTTGTGAATGATTATTCCTAAGAGTAAAATTAAATAAAGCTAACAAAAGTAGTTGAACTTTTTATGTGGTTGGAATCAGTAATCATGGTAAACTGAATCTCAACAGCTCTCTCCCATTGCAATTTCTAACGGTAACTTTTTCCATTTATTTCTCTTTAATTTTTAATATGTTACTGCTACAATAAACAGGAAAAATTGCTTAATTTGAATGCTCATGAAATCGTGCTGAGAAATGAAAAATATCCTGAATGTCTATGCTCAGGAGAACTAAAGTAGGATAAATATTACCAAGTAATTGAACTCTTATTATTCTCAAGAACATGCTACTATATGGACTCATTTATCAAAGCACTTTGGTAAATATTTAAATGAGCCATTGTAAAATTTTATATCATGGAAGGACATCATCATTTCTATACTTTCTCAGCTCTTGGGATTGTCAATAGATCTCAGTTAAGCCACCAGATCTTTTTAATACTTGTTTATCTTTGAGAAATGGTATGATATGTATTCAAAATTACTATTTGGTAAAAAGCTAGGCACTCTGCTATACTAATTTTGCTTATTTTTAAAATGTAAAACTATGCTTAATTTGTATTCTCAAGTCAGTCAACAAAGGTTATCATTAGCAGCAGTGGTTTTCTCAACTGAGCCTAGAAGGAATTTCCTGCTACATTTCCAGCCCCATGTTTCACCTCGCTCCATGCTTATCCTTCTCTCCAACCAGGAGCTTCCCATTGTTCCACTTTATCCATTCATCTGTGCTGCTTTCCCTGCCTGTGTAGACCTCATGTCTCCTTTTCTTTCTAGCTCACTCCAAATTCATCACAAGTGTCGGCCCCTCCAGGGAGCTTTCTCATATTCTCCTGTGTGATTTGATGCTTCTTGCCCTGGTCTCTTATAGAACCCTAAACATTTCTCTTTCATGACACAAACCACTGGATGACTTTAGGTCTCCCCTTTCAGACTTTAACCTTTGTGAGGAAAAGTACCACGAAATTATATGCACAATATCTAGCACAATGCGAAACACCTAAAAGACAATAATAAATATTAGTTGAAAGCAGGAAAGGGGTGGAGGGGATTTTCCTGAAGGAAAATTGAGGCCTACAGCAGGTATGAGACTTACCCAACATCACAAATCTGAAGCAGAGTCACTGTAGAATTGCATCCGGGGCTGGGTCTAATCTACTATTCTCTGACTGTCACTAGTTTGGGGCTCTGGGCATTTTAGAAAGACTGAAGCCATATATACAAAGATGTATAAATATTCATTTGATGAACTTAAGGATTCGAAACAGAAATGTTTAAACTTAAAAGTGAAAGTGAATACATTACTTTGACGAAAACTAGACAACTAGGTAAATATACCAGTTCCTAAATCACTGAAATAAATTGAAGTGAAGAACAAGAGGAAACTACTTTAGAAATATACCTATATATTTATCCATATTTAAACCAAGGAGAAAGGCGATTCTGTGATTCAAAGGAATATAGTCAAAAGGAAGATAAAGGAGTTTTCTTCTTTTATTTGGTCTCATCCAAGCCAAAATATTATTTATCAAAATAAAACTAATGACCCATATGATTATTAAGTTTCTAGGGCTGTTTTGCCTAAGGCAAGAAAAGTATTCCTGGTATTCACATCAAATTCCAACTAAAGTAGTAGTTGGAAAAACCATTTTGGTAGATTTCTCTGAGCTTTCATTCCTCAGGAATTTCAGTGTCATTTATTATTTGAGAAAAGGCTAGATTTTCAGTTGCTCAGAGCAATCAATGACATATAAGAGACTGGGTGAATTGCAAAATTGTAACTATTAACCAAAGATTTAGGTTGTATATAGGTAATCAGTAAATGCTTCCAAATAGCACTTTCAAACTTTTACAATATTATGTATCCAATTAAACAGAAGTTAAGTTGGCTGTCGAGGTGAGTGACAAGAACCTTTTTCCACAGCATTTGCCTGTGTACCCTCCAGTCTATCCTAATAGGACTACTTTAGGTGTCCAAAAACAGCTCCTGCTTCTCTGTCTCTAGGACTATGTTCACCTCTGGAATGTACCTTTTTAACAGCTATATTGAGGTATAATTGATACACAAAAACACTTCACATATTTAATGTATATAATTTGGTGAGTTTGGACATATGCATACATATGCATACCCTGAAACCATCACCACAATGAAGGTAATAAACATATCCATTACCTCTAAAAGTTGCTTTATTTTTGTTGTTTGTTTTGTTTTGTTTTGTGGTGAGAACACAAAATGAGATTGACCCTTTTATCAAAGGTTTAGCTGCTCTATACAATATTGTTGCTACACTATACAATACTATAGGTGCTATGTTGTATAGCAGATCTCTAGAACTTACTTGTCTGAAACTTTACATCAATTAAACAATCCTTTTCTCCCAATTTTTTTCTTAGTTATCTACAAAACTCTCCCAAATACTGTCTTCTAGAAATAAAACAAAATGAAAAACATTTTCTGGTTCAACCAAATCCTTTTCACTCTTTGTACAATTTGAGTAAACAAATTCTGTCTAGAACTATTTGTTGAATGAATGGCCCCTTCTAATTATTTTTGTATGTTCTTTTTTTCTTTCTTTTTTCCTTTTTAATTAAAATTATTGTGGTTATTTAATGATCCCATAGTGAGCTTTTAGAACGAGAAGGTCTTGTCACCTCTATGTCTTTCTCTAGGTCCATAATCCCTGAAGATGTCAAATTGGCTATCAACAAACAATCATACCACTGAAAATGGCACAAATGACCTATGTTATGTTTCTGTTCTGGCTAAGACTGCTAGGGCTATCCCAAAGCTGGGGAAGTTCACTCTGAGCCCTTGTAGGATAAGTCTTTGAGAGGCTTCAAGGCTGAAAATAAACATCCCCCGTGTTCTCCTGTAGCACTTTAGACTGACTTACCACATCCTTGCTGACTCCCTGCTCTCTGAGTCACCCACACATGAAAGGGGAGCTTTTGTCCTAGCATCTTAAAAATCCTCCACTTGGAAAAAAGAGCCTATTCTCTCTGGAGGATAAAAGTGAAATTGCAACTCTGTGAAATGTGTCTGCCGCCAGGTGCAGGCTCTGCAGGAGTCAGCTCTGGGACAGACTCAAATCTCTCTCGATCAATAGCTACATCTGAACTTTTCTTTCCAAAGTGTCTGAAATTGAGCCGACCAAAGCAGTTCAGAAACCTAACCCATGTAACTTGGGTCACACAATGTGCCTTTCAGTCACTGACATCATTTCTTATTATGGACAAATAAGGCAAAGGCCCAGTTTGCTGTAGATGAAGATATGTGACTCAAACCAAAAGGGCCCAGTTCTGTTCATAAAACAATTATTCTTAGCACAGCATAGGCCACTAATTATCCTAAGTTCTGACCCCCACTCTGTCTGCACATGTGGCTTTGTAAAAGTCCTTTGTCGTCTGTGGATCTGTAGTTTCCTGTAATGTAACAGGACATTAACAATATCAGCAACCCACCCACTGTTGAAAATACTGCCTGACACATAGTAGGCTTACGATAAACATTTATTGAATGAATGACTGAATGGAAATTGACTGAGGAATAATGGATCCAGCTTTTAACAGCTCTTGAGCTCAGAGGAAGGGCACTCTGTAAATAAAGACCCAAGGCTATTAGCATTGATTGGCTGTTGTTCAATCTCATCTTGGGTATAATATAAACTTCTAAATACAGTCTGTACACTTAGAGGCTCAAAGAAACTCTAGAGACTGCATTTACGTTCCATGGAAATGACTGCTAAAATAATAATAATGATAATGATAATAATAACCTCTTTTATATGAGTTCTTTCAGCTTGCAAAGCATTTTCACATCCATTATCACATTAACTCTTACCAACAACCCTGAGAAAAAGATCTCATCATCCTCAGGTTGAAGATATCGGACTCAGAAAAGTGACGTGACTTGTCTAAAGTCATACAGCTGGTGAGGAACAGAACAGGCTCTCAAGATTAACTCTTCCTAGGAAAGATGCCCGGGCAGCATTTTTTCTATGACATGGCGCCTACCTTTAAATGGGTTTCTTTTTAAAGAAACAAGAATAATTCCACCAAAACAGTTTAGCTTTTGATTTAACAAGTGTCAATTATAACTCTATATATAATATCTCACTACTAAATGGATTCTTGTTAATCTTGCTTCAGAAGAGGCATTATGTTGCCTTTAAATTACAGAGAGTTGGTGTTAAAAGGGGCCTTTGATTTCAGTCATCCCTTTATTCATTCAGCTTTTTATTGAGCTCTTATTTCACTGTGAAGTAAATGCACAGGTCTGGAGAGGAGACAGGACATGGTGATATGTTTGCCATCAAGGGTCTTTGTCAAGCAAGAGCATAGGATATGTAACAAATAACTATAATACAATTTCCAAAGGTGGAAATTGTTAGGCATCATCTGTACAGCAAACAAGTGACTGGGAGGTTAAGAAAGAGTGCCAACTTCCAGTTAGGGAGTTCAGGGAAAGTTTCATAGATTTCAGGGAGAATTCAAATAATGCAGAGAACAGATCAAGGAGAGAGGGGCTTAGAGAAGCAGAAGCAGAGTCAGGTTGCATCATGGGCAAGAGAGAGAAGTTGGGTTTTGTAGAGCAGAGGAGTGGTCTTAGAGAAGGCCAGAACCAGATGGCAGAGGGCCTTGAGTGCAGATTCATTTACAGATGAGGAAAACAAGGCCCAAAGAGGTACGGCCTCCTCTTTTGACCCTGCTCAACTCGTACATTTCTGAAACTGCATCTGCCAATACCCTCCCAGTTAACAAGAAAAGCCAGTGTCTTGACTTATAAAAGCTAAAACATGTCTGAGTTGTTTTCTCCCCCAAATAACAATACTGTCAAAAGGTAGAAAATGCTATTTAACTCTGACCCACAATAAGCTTTAGAAAGCCTTTGGACATGAGGCAGGTCACAAGTGTCTTTTCTCTGGGAAAGTTCCAGCCGTCTCCACTTGTCTATGGCACCTTGTCTCACACTGAGTTTCCTCACCTCCTTCGGTTTCTCTTTGTGTTCTGGTAAAGCATTTCATTGGCACTGTCACACTTGGTCCCTCTTCACACTACCTGTAACTTCCCAAGCCCCTGCTCTAAGCCTGATGCCAACAAAAACTGAAATCCAAAACAAGATATAAGCAATTGTTCTGCCTACAACTGGTCATAAGTAACGCTCTTTTCTATTGTGAACACACAAGTGTACATGCATTTTCATGATGCTATTGAGCAAGGCATCTCTAAAGCTAGTGAAGTAGTGAGGCAGAGTAGAAAGTACACAGGCTAGGCAGTTAAAGAGTCAGAAGACCCAGTCTGGACCTTTCTTTATTAGATACCAGTTTGCTCTGTGACCTTGGTCAAGTCACTTCCCTTCTCTCTGAACTTCTTTAAAAGAGAATAATAATAGCTAGTTGCCCAGCTTATACTAACAAGTTTGTTGTAAGAATCCAATAAACTCTAAATTGCTAAACAAACTGGTGTCCTGTTATAATTACCATGATTCATCTCATTATTTGCAGGCTTGGTATTAGCCATAAAAGAGACTTCAGAGATCACACTTCCAAGCCTCTTGTTTTCTAAATAAGGAAACAAGTCTAGAGAGAAGTGACAGGTTGAAGGTCACACTGGAAATTAATATCAAGGTTGAAAGTAAAGTCGTGACTTCTAACTCTCAGCCCAGAAGTCTCCCCACCCAGAACCAAAGGCTGTGCTATCAAGTAACCTCCCAAACAAGGCCCCTGTGAGACTTAAAGTCTTTTTAAAATGATATTTTATGTATTGATCCAGAACATGATAAGGAAAGCTATTCGTGCCATCAACACTGAAATGAAAATGAAGGAGGCACACAGACCAAGTGATTTGGACAAATTCCAACAAGAAGAGATGAATAAGAAGGATACAGCAGAAAATCAGCTTCTCCCTGGAGGTCAGCCTGCTAGAAGAGACAGCATCGCCAAATTCTTGCTAGAAATGACTGCATTCTATTGCTGTTTCAGACCACTTCCTCAGAAGCCTATGTAACAGATCCATATATTTTGACCTAAAATTTTCATTTTAAGAATTCCATGACCCCGCTTGCAGTAATTGAAGTCAGGTAGACTTAAAATTGCCAGTTCTGCACAATTCAGTCCCCTTCCCACCCAGACCCGTTCTGATGGCTTCAGCAACAACTCGTTTCCTGGCAACTTTGGGAAACAATAGCTTCTGCTTAGCCTGGCTTTTCTCCCCCTACCACATCATACATAATTTCAGTCCTTATAGAAGATTTACTTTACCACAAACTCTAATTTCCCTGTCTAAAACCTTTGGGGCCACATGTGTTTTAAGAATTCATACTCATCTAAATTTTAGACAAATAACTCAGTACCTTTCTTAATATAATACAAATACCCTGGCAGGATCTGGGGCAGGACCCCATAATCAAATGATTTAATAATTCTTCAGCAAAACACAGGAATATTCTCAATAAATGGGATAAGTAAAGAGAATAAACAGCCTCATATCAGGACAGGTCAGGTTTTGCCAGCAAGTGACTTTGCTGCACATTTACAGAAAAATAATTACATTTTTGGAGCTTTTTGAATTTTTCAATTGCAGATAAAACATTGTGGATCTGTACAACTTCTTAGTTTGTGCAACTACTCAGTTAAATTCAACTAACACTGATATATATTTCCACATGTTTCTTTAAGAGAGTCATCAATGTTAGTTGAGTTGTGCTGAGTTGATTTTTCCTATGGACCTTTCCTGCTTTCATAAGTAAACACCACAGAAAATAAAATAGACATAAGGTGCCATTATTAATAGATATTTTTGCCTCCTCTTTCCTTTCAAAAGCAGCATCTTTGTTATTAGCAGTAAGAGCAAGTACCTGCCTCCATCTAACTCATTAGTGTGACCACTGGACATTGAGCAAGTCAGAAGATGAGGGCTAGTATGCAAATGATTGTTGCTATAAACTGAATTGTGTCCCTCCAAAATTCATATGTTGAAGCCATAACCCCCAATGTGACTGCATATGGAGATACAGCTTATAAGGAGCTAATTAGGTTAGATGAGGTTATAAGTGGTGGGGTACTAATCTGATGAAATTAGTACTCTTATAAGTAGAGAGCACAGTGATATCTCTCTCTCTCTCTCTCTCTCTCTCTCTCTCTCTCTCTCTTTCTTTCTCACTAGCCCTTCCCCATGATGTGAGGACACAGAAGGAAGGTTGTTGTCTGACTACAAGCCATGAAGAGAGTCTTTACCAGAAACCAAGTACTGGCACACTGATCTTGAACTTCCCAGCTTCCAAAACTGTGGGGAATAAATTTCTGTTGTTTAAGTCACCTAGTCTGTGGTATTTTGTTATGGCAGCTCAGACTGACTAATACAATCCTTTTTACAATTTTGCTTCTCATATTGGCTGTCATCTCATGTCTTATATACAGTCATGAGTTTTACTCATAGGAATTTTGTTTGGGGTACACAGAACAATGCCTCATTATTTGTAGAGCATTTATTGAACTCTAAGCTCAGTGTTAGGAATCTAAATTTTTGACTTGGCTCTGCCACCAACTAGATGTGTAAACCTAGACAGTTCTCTTCCTTTCTCTGGGGCTCTAAGAGTTATAAACTGGATAATCTCTAAGTTTCCTTCCTGCAATGACATCCTAAGATACTGAGCATTTAACCACACCTAGTTTGATGTCCCAGTAATGCTTTTTGGCAAAGCCAAGAAACAACTCAAGAGAATCACTATGCCATTCCTTCTCCCCATCTACCCACAAGACCATTTTTATTGTCCTCATACTTACCTCTAGGGTGTTAGTAAGATCGATGGAACTGTTTGTGTTTCTCAGATGGAAAAGCTTCTCAGGAGTGTGCTTGCAGCTTGATTGTGGTTAAAGCTGCTCCATGAATTGCTGATAACCTCCCTTTCTGAAAAATGTTGGAGTAAATGTAAGTTACAGTAGGGTCAATTTGGGGGTAGGAAGTAATTCTTCCCAAGATGCCCATTTGGCAACAGCCCATGAGATTAGAAGGCAAAGATCAGTGGCATGTTCCCTACATCTAGCTGAGTCCAGGACAGGTCAAGGAAGGAGACACAAAGATATGGAAATGACCTCTTCGGTCAAAAGAGCTTTAGTTCTGCTTTTCTTTCCCCTTGCTTCTGACCATACATGCCTAATACTATAATTGCCCCTTGAGTCAGCCAGAGGGGTGACTCTACTTCCTCTACCTACCCGCTACTTCCTTTGCCTTTCCTACATAACAGCTCCCATGCTGATCTTCAGTTCTTCTCCACCAAATACTTTTATCCCCAAGTCTGACTGCATTGCCTTCTCTCTTCTCCTCATTCTAGCACATCAAAGGGATAGTAATCACATAGAGGAAATGGTATTTTTAACATCTAATCAAAGCTCAAACTGCAATATAGCTGACGTATTATAATTGACATGACCTGCACCATCTTTAAGTTACATTGCCATGTGCCTCCAAAATTTACAAAAGTATTTCTACCAGAGGCTTCCTGTTCTGACTGTGAATCAGAATCACTTAAAAATCTTGTTAAAAATACAGATTTTGAGACCAAATTGCAGATATCCTGAATCAGAACCTACGGGAGTGGTACCTTTGGATCTGCATTTTAACAAGCTCCCCAGTACTGGTGTTGGTTTCTTCCTTAAAGATGCAGAGACCTCATGCCTTTAATCTTGATGTTAGTATTAATTCTGAATCTTTGCTGCATATAACAAAAATATAATTCTAACTAGTTTAACCAAAAAGGAAGATTTATTTTGTAATGACACTGGAGTAAATCATAAAACACACACACACACAAAACACAGTTGGGCTCAAGAACAACTAGACAGTCACCTACGGGACCCTTTCCGCCTTACGTCTCAACTGGCTTCTCAAAAGCTACTTGGTTTTTCTGTCTTACTCAGCCAGGCTACCTCCTCTCTTCATCGGCAGAATGTGACTATAGTCATTTCCCAAATGCTACATGTTTTCGTCCATATATCCAAATAATGTTCTCTGCTCTAAATACAAATTGTTAGGAAGTGAATTTGAACTGGGTGACACCAAGTGTCTCCTCTCTCAAAAGTAAACACACACACATATTCATATTCATATTCATATTCTCATTCTCTCTCTCTCTCTCTCTCACCCATAAACTATGATACAGAATCTATTTAGACATTTCTGAATCTCAGATTTTGTATCGGGTGGTTCCTTTGGCTGGTTACCATGGCTCAGATGAGGTTAACATGGAAGCTTCCTCAGTCACCCTATGCTTAGAGTTTGGTGGGTTTCGGCAGTTCTCAGAAAACTCTGAGAAGCTCCTAAAAAGATAATTGCAGGGAGAAGTGCTGTGTGAAAAAACGATGCGTGCACATTACAATATATTTCTCTTAGTGCTCGTTATGCTGCTTTGTCTCTAATAATTGCTCAATAAACATTCATTAAATAGAGTACTAGACCAGAAGTAGTCAGAAGATCTGATTCTAAGTGTCAATACCAACACTGACTAGCTATGTAAACATCAAAACTCTACATCATTTTCTTCATCTAAGAGTTGGAAATAATAATATGGCTATTTAGTGGACAGGAAAAAATCAAAATTACACACACTTTTATTTATCTATGAAAGTAAATAAACTATAAATATTAAGCACTATTTTCTTTCTTTTTTCTTTTTTAATATTTTTTTAAATTAAAATATAGCTAACATATAACATTGTATTAGCTTCAGGTGTATAGCATAGTTATTCAACATTTATATACCTAAAGAAGCCATCATCATGATAAGTCCCACAACCACTATACAATGCTATCACAATATTATTGACTATATTCCCAATGTTGTACTTACATCTCCGTGACTATTTTATAATTAGCAGTTTGTTATTAAGCACTATTTTCAATTATCTAAAATATATGTTTGGATCGAAACCTTCCCATTTATTATTAAAGACTCACATGCTTGATTTAATAAGGTAATTTTTTTATGGGAATGAAAACATAAACCTGGAGTCCACCTTGCTTGGAGATTCTCCCTTTTACCAAAGTTATCTACAATTTAAGTGTCATACTTCAATAGAGCCTACTACTGGGAACAGGGATTGAACTTACTATATGCCAAGCTCCATACTAAGATCTTTATACACATTATTTCACTGAATACACACAACAATCCTTTGAATTAACTATAAATAGTATCTCCATTTTTCATAAAAGGAGTTGAGTCTTAGAAAGATTGGGTAACTTGCTCAAGAGCACACAGATAAAAGAACCCAGAACCTAGATTCAAACCAAAGTCCCTCAATAAAATGAGTACATCAAAATTTGTCTTTCTTAAAATGTCACAGAAATTTCTACATTACCCAGAAACACATTATTGTTAATAGTCTCCCTATAACTTGCTTTAAGGTATGACTAATTCAATAACATCTTTATAACTACGCCTTAAAAAATATAACACATTCATTCTCAAGGCTGAAGTGTTCTTCATGAATTATTCTCTGAACCTGATTCTAATACATTTTTAATTGAAAGACATTGTGCTTAGACTAAATAGTAAAATCTGTTTGTAAGCCAGCCGTAAATGGTAAGATGACTCCTAAAAAGCCTGTAAACATTCAATTTGTAAATTGCCAAGAAATAAATCTATTAAATTTCAGTCTTAATTTGTATCACTTCTGGGTTTTTGTGCTTCTGGTCTAGCTCTTCTCCTCTCTCCATCTTTTCTTTCTCTTTTCTAAGTAGAATTCAATCCAGATTTTCAAAGAAAATCAAAGTCCTCTGGCATTATACAAACATCATATAATGATATTATGTACCATAAAATCATTAAGTCATAGAATATTAGAGTGAATCTTACTGATTACCTAGTATAACCCACTCAGTTTATGGAGGACAAACTGAGACCTAGAGAGAAAAGGTCATACAGTAAATTACCATTCTTTTCTTAGAGAATTATATACAGAATTTATATAGAAGTCAAGAAAATATGGTTACATTACTAATTACTATAAACCAATTCCCCATTCTTGCCTCAGTTTATCCATGAATAGGATGGAATAGAATAGAATTAATTAGATGATCTCTAAGAAAACTTCCACCTTTAATGTTTTTTTTCTTATTTTTCTCACCCGTAAAGAGATATGCAACTATGTTACACTTAGTTCACATCTTTATCTATATTTTTATTACACTTGAGAATTCATATCCATTATTCCAAGTTAACTCAATATTCAAAATTATGAACTTACTGATAAATAGAATTATTGGTACACTAGTTATCATAATTTTCAACATTAATCTCAAACTCGTTATTAACAGAGACCATGAATATTACATGTTCTCACTTCCGAATAATGTAGCATTTCAGTCTGGTTCCATTGGTAATCAGACACAAAGACAAGCTGTGTTAAATTCTATTTGGTATAAGTAACAAAATCCCAGCAGACTTAAGCAAAACGTGCATGTATTAGAAGAACACATAAGTATCTTGTAAAATAATTGAACAGCAGAGTTGTAACTGGCTTCAGGAAAAGCTGGAATCAGGAACTTGAAAGTCTCAGAATGCCCTCCACCTTTCTTCAGTTTCTTTTTAAAAATGGCTTCGGTCTTCTCTTAAAATAGACCACTTTTCTCCACACTTTGGAAAACATGACTGCCAGCATCAACAATGTTTTACATACTAACCTTTCAGCTCACAGAGAGACAATGGTCCTATCCTTAGCCTGAAGACTAAAAATCTCAGAGAAAAGTGACTTTGACCTGGTTTGCATCACGAATGCCCAATTCTAAACCAAATAATTGGGATCAATGGTTAGGGTTTGAGGCATTAACGTAATGATTCTCTTAATAAGCAAATTAATGAGAAAAAGGACAGTTAAAGGAAAGGGGTTCTTAGCAGACCAACTGTATGTTTCTACTCCATCGATAAAGTTATGGATTCCTAAGTATAAGTTTGGTATTTGAAATCAAGGAGAAAGTTATTTCCTAAGATGTCTGGAGTAATTGAAAGATAATAGCATAAGATAATGCTGCAATGAGAAAATTAATGCCTGGATGGAAGTTCAACTTCAAGCACATTTTATTCATATTTTGCATGACAATATGCCATGGAGATTGCAATCAGTTTAACCTTTTCTAAACAAAAAATATTAATTCAGTGTTTTGAAAGCACTTCTTTACAGGCAATACATTTTTAATTTATAAAGATTGACGGTGGAAAAATAAAATTTTTATGTAAATTCATTTTCAACATTTCAGTTTCAAGTGAAGGAACAAATACTTGCATTTATTCCCAAATATATCTATATATACATAAACATATAGATGTGTTTTATCCACTCCTTCACAGTTTACCTAAGCTTTCTCCTACTTTTTCCAACTTTTTTTTTCCTCCTACCCTATTAGAGGTGAAATTCTAGCCATTACAATAAGAGATTATGGGCTGTTACTGGTACCAGAGCCATTCGTGCTTTTCAGTAATACCTAACCCTTTACCTGAGTTGTGTGGGTTAGAATAGCTACAAATTGGCAGTTGTGATCATGTGAACAGGAGATGAGAAGACTGACACTATTTCCCTTGTGCTAAGAGTGACAGCAGTATTGCTCTCCTGGGAGCTTAGTGATGAGAAAGGGAGGTTCATATCATGAATATGTACCAGTTGTTTTGAATTATCATAAAACAAACATGAGATTTGTTTTACTTTCCTGGTAAAGATATTTTTAGAGCAGTTTTAGGTTCACAGCAAAATTGAGAAGAAGGTACAGAGACATCCCATATATTTTCTGCCCACACACATGCATATTCTCCCCCATTATCAATATCCCCCAACAAAGTGTAACATTTGTTACAATTATTAAATCTATATGGAGACACATTGTCACCTAAAGTTTATAGTATACACTAGGGTTCACTTTTGGTGTTTTACATTCTGTGGGTTTGGACAAATGTATAATGGCATTTATTAACCATTATAGTATCATAACAGAGTATTTTCACTGCCTTAAAAATTATCTGTGTTCTTCCTATTCATTTCGCCCTCCCCATTAACTCCTGGCAATCACTCTCATAGTTTTCTTTTTTCCCAGAATGTCATAATGTCATACGGTTGGAATCATATAGTGTGTAGCCCTTTCACATTGGCTTCTTTAGCTTAGTAATATGAATTTACTTTTCCTCCACGTCTTTTCATGGTTTTATAGCTCTTTTTGTTTAAGTACTGAATGATATTCCATTGTCTAGATGTACTACAGTTTAACCATTCACCTAGTGAAAGACATCTTGGTTGCTTCCAAGTTTTGACAATTATAAATAAATATCCATATGCAGAGTATTGACTGAGCATAAGCTTTTAGGTCCTTTCGGGAAATACCAAGAGTGAAATTGGATCTTAAGAGTATGTTTAGCTTTGCAAGGAACTAGCAAACTGTCTTTCAAAGCAGCCATGCATTTTCCATTTCCACCAGCAATGAGTGAGAATTCCTGTTGTGCCACATTATTGTCAGCATTTGGTATTGTCCGCATTTGGAATTTGGCCATTCTAATAGGTTTCTAGTAGTGTCCCATTGTTGTTTTAATTTGCATTAGAAAAATAGTTTAAAGACACAGAATAGAGAGCCTTGAAATAGACCCACAAAAATAGTCAACTGATCTTTGACAAAGGATTAAAGACAATACAATGGAGAAAAAATAGCCTTTTCAACAAATGCCTTTGGAACAACTGGACATCCACATGCAAAAAGAAAAAATGAATCTAGACACAGACCTTATACACTTCACAAAAAAGTAACTCAAAATGGATCACAGACCTAAATGTTAAATGTAAAACTAAAAATCCCAGAAGAGAAAAATAGTTTAAAGACACAGAATAGAGAGCCTCAAAATAGACCCACAAAAATAGTCAACTGATCTTCGACAAAGGATTAAAGACAATACAATGGAGAAAAAAATAGCCTTTTCAACAAATGCTGTTGGAACAACTGGACATCCACATGCAAAAAGAAAAAATGAATCTAGACACAGACCTTATACACTTCACAAAAAAGTAACTCAAAATGGATCACAGACCTAAATGTTAAATGTAAAACTAAAAATCCCAGAAGATAGCAGAGGAGAAATCTAGATGGCCTCGTGTTTAGTGATAACTTTTTAGATATGACATCAAAAGTACAATCCTACATAAGGAAGAATTGATAAGCTGGACTGTATTAATATTAAATTTTTCTACTCTGTAAAAGACACAAGAGAATGAAAAAGCAAGCCACGAAGTGGGAGAAAATATCTGCAAAAGACATATGAAAAAGGACTGTTACCCAAAATATACAAAGAACACTTAAAATTCTACAACAAGAAAACAAACCGATTTTAAAAGTGGGCCAAAACCTTAACAGTACCTCACTAAAGAAGATATTCAGATGGCAAATAAATATATGAAAAGATGCTCCACAACATATGTTATCAAAGATGAGACTTTTTATTTAAAAAAAAAAAAAAGAGTCTATGGCCATGCTACCCTGAACACACCCGATCCCATCTGATCTTGGAAGCAAAGCAGGGTCAGGCCTGGATAGTACTTGGATGAGAGACCACCTAGGAAGAGCAGGTGCTGTAGGTGAAAAAATAAAAAATTTAAAAATTTTAAAAAAAAGAGTACTTGGTTGCTCAATTTTCAAAAACAGGTTGATATAGTTATTAGATTTCTTAGTAATAATTGTAATAAATTAATATTATGTTTCACATTTTAAAGTTAATCTGTTAGAGACATTTATTTTACTTGTAAGATGACTACTTACTAGGAACAGCACCTAAGATGTGTTTTCATTCATGGAGAATATATACAGTTTTGGTACTAGTTGAGTTAATCAAGGAAAATTAATGAGGTCATAGTAGGTTAATTACCAGTTTTTGAGCATGCATAATCGCCCATGACAAACAGTTTATGATTTTAAACAAACTTTTTTCAACAAATATTTTTATGAAATACATTTAATTATAATAAATATAATCATAAGTGTATAAGCCAACTGTCTTTGGAAATATTAAAATAAAAATTTTAATATTATAGGAAAGTTTATCCCTCCCTTTTAGTAAACTAGTCGAGATATAGACTCCAGTTTTTAATGATTAGATACAAGTAAATATAGATTTATTTAAATTTTGTGGTAAATGAGGACATGTAAACACTTACCAACCTGCTCCTTATCTAATTAAACATAAGCTAGTAATTATTCTATCTTCTATTCTCAAAAGCACTTATGTCAACAGCTTATCAGGCCCTAAAGTTTCTTGCTTTCAAAAAAAATGACTTGCATCCTAGGGCTTCAACTTTCAATTTAAACAAGGCTAACTCAAAGATATTTTAAGGTTTATAATTATTTTTTTACAGAAATATAGAATTTTACCAGAACTACAGCATGACAGAAATTTTAGAGACCATCTAGCCCAAATCCCTTAATTTTACAGATAAGAAAAAAATACTGGAAAATGGGGAAATCTGCCCAAAATCACAGCACCAGACTTGGAGTTGGGAATCCAGGGCTCTCCTAATTCCCAGCCCTCTGACTCCTAACTTGCTTAGACTTCTTTTAAAATCATGTATCATTAGGCAAAACACAGCTGAGTAAGATAGGCACCTATCATTTTCATCAGAATATACTAGCTTCACTGGTTGTTAGATTTCTTAAAGAGATATAAACACTGTCCTCAAAGAGAATGTAATCTGACAGAAGAACCCAGGTAGACACATGTGAAGGATGAAATAAAATGTAATTTATTTCCAATTAGTTCGAGTAACAGAAGGAAACAGTGGTGCCCTTTAAGGGATTAAGAAGTACAAACTACCAGTTATAAAATAAATAAGTCACGGGGATGTCATGTACAGCACAGGAAATATTGTCAATAATATAATAACCTCGTATGGTAACAGATGGTTACTAGACTTATTGTGGTGATCACTTTGTAAGCTATATAAAAGTTGAGTCACTATGTTGTACACCTGAAACTAATATAGTATTGTATATCAACTATACTTACTAAATAAATAAAATCCTCAGAAATATACCTATATAAGAATTCCTGCCAACTTTATATCTCTCTTTTAATGAATACCACATGTAGAAAAGGACAGTTATGTTAGACACAATTTAGAAGAAGGGGAAGGACACGAGATACCAGTGGTTGTGAAAACAACCTAGAAAAGATAAAGCTGGGTCACAAGTATTTGTAAAATATTGATTTTTATGGTCCTATATTGAGGGACACCATGGAACAAACAATGTGACAGTGTGATATCTTTAATATGTCAGATGTGTAATCTGACCCACATTTATAAAAATCATTTTAAAATTCTTTCCTAACTGCCATAGGAGATAATACTTTCGATGTCCTTACTTCCCAGGGCTTGATCTTATTTCTTTCTATAATAAATAACAATGCTAAGTGAGAGTCCAGTATTTCAGAGCACTTCAGCCCTCATAGGTCATAATCAGCAGCTTGGTTTAAACAGATCCTAAGCTGCCTGACTTTTATATACATGGAGGGTAGGGAGTTGGTCTGCAGTTTTATCAAGAATTATAACAGGCAAGAACAATGTGTAGACACCAACAAAGATATTTTAAATGTTGATAGAAAAACAGGAAAAAAAAAGGAAAATCTGTATGCAGAACAATCTGGGTGATTAAGCTTTATATCTTCAGATAAATGAAGTTATTTGCCATGAAGGGGAATTATGACTTTCACTTGTTTCTGCATAATTTATTCTATTTTCATATCAAACTTCAATAGTCCTAATACGTACTAACAATAATTGTTACTGTAGTTGTGATAGCTGTAAAGGCAGCCAGTGAATAAAGGAAATCCAATAGGTTGCTCAGTTCTCACTAGGTGATAAAACAAATTCATGTCAGATTATACTAACCCATTAGGAGAATTCAAAAAAGGTCCTATCACATGCAATTTGGAAAATTTAATAAACAATATCTAAAACACTGAAAATGTGACAACTTTCTGATCTTTGACTTAAGCCAAGTGTAAAGAATTAAATCATAAGACCTAAAAGTAGTTCTCAAGGAGCCAATAACAAAGTCAAGTGTCCTAACTAGTTTGAGACTTAGAGCATGCTTTCCTCCTCTTTTGTGGGTATGCACATTTTGGTACTCTAGTAAGTGATAATATTGTCATGGCATACTAAAAAAAATTGAAAGTTATTTTGGAGATTCTCTAAAGAGAAATAAAATATTAGGAATATATTAAATATTTAATTTAATAAAATTTATAAATAAAATATTTTTAAAAATTCTAAGAGAAAATTGAAATCTTGTTAATAGAATAAAATTGTTAATTCAGGTTTTATGCTAAAATGACTGTCAGCCAGTTCCTGACAAGACTTCTTAATGATAAGCTCTTTAAATTCTTGATAGTCATTGTTGATGAGAAACAATTCACAAAAGTAGATGATAAAAAATTTAAAGCCATTGTTGTTTTTTACAACCATCTAAATATTTAAAACAGTTGAAATTACATTTAAAGAATCTAAAAACTCTTCCTTAGCTTCCATGATCAAATGTAATAGTGAATTTTCTTATGACTTGTAGGTGGGGTTTGAATAAAATAATTTTTTTCATATCAAATATTTCAAAATACTGATAATTCTTTTACTCGTGGGTGGTATTTGCAGTGTTAGAGTAGTCACATACTGAAGCCAGCTCGGATTCCAAGTGATACCAAGTAAAAGGGAAGGACACAAGTGTTGAGACGTTGAAAAATACTGGATCCTTCAATACTTAAACCTGAGAGTTTTGAGATGTCTAAAGCCGTGAGGAGAACAAAGAACCAAGTTTGTCTGATGAGCTGGCAAATTTTGTCTTTCCTGGTAAAGTCTCTCCACTCCACCTCAATGTCCCTGCCTTGCAATGTTGTAGCAGAGTGAGGGCTTGTATGGGTTATTTCCCTTGAGACTTTCTGGCTTCAAACAGATAATAAAATCTTTCAATTTTCTGCAAATCAAGCTAGTTTTCATTCTCTTAAGAACTCCAAAGAGCCATGAAAACCAGTAATATTGATAAAGGGGGTTCATAGACCTTATCTTTTGAGTATATTAGCAAAGATAGTATGCTTTAGAGGGGAGATATACCAATAGAATTTGACAGTTCTGTATTCCCCACTTCCTCATGCGGATATTACATTACAGCTCAACCAAACAGCTCACCACTGCCCGGATGTTCAATATGAACTCTAAACTCTCTCTATTCTTTCTCTTACTACTCATTCTCTAAGGCCTGGTATCAGTGTCACCCAGATACGATGCCCTCCTCACCACTACCTCTGCACCCTGGTAGTCACTGTTCTTGAATATCTACAGCATTATGTTCATTTCTTCAAGGAACTTAATACATTATACTTAATTACGTGTTTGTATGCCTTCAGTCTTAATGCCACATTGAGCAGAAAACTTATCATACCCTTCAAGGGCCTGTCAGTACACAGGAAACATTCGATAGAAAAGTAAATACTATGTTCTCTATTTAACTGTCACAAACTCAACTCTCATGTCTAGTTGGGTTACAGTTCTGCCCCCAGAGTATACTGGTATATATTTCCTTGATCCTGACATTCTCACACTTTTCAACTCTGGTCTTCTGGTCTTCCTCTCATGCTGGAGCTACCCCACAGCTCCAGGTCCACCCAGTTACTGCCAAGTAGATGGCAACTGCTACTCTGCTGCCCCCTAGGGGATCTTGGCCAACAAAGATGGGCTTTGCTCTACTAGTGATGTAATGAATTTTATCAAGGGAAGCATTCAAGTGGTCATGGATCTATGAGAATAAAATGATATTTGTTTCTGCAAACGACCGAAAACAATAGATACAATAGTAAGTTAAGCCTCAGGGTTTAAACTGTTTTCCATAATATGGAGCTATATCTCTAAGCATCTCAGACTCTACAGATTGTATTGCAATAAACTGGTATCAGTTGGGCTTCCTCACTATCTGGCCATTTTCTTTCTGGTTGATATTCAATATTTTAAAATAATTTCAAAAATTCTTGAGATTTATAAAAATTAAACAGAAAGTAAGACTCAAAATGTTTAGTGAATGACAATTGTCCACCAAAAAAAATCAAAAACAAATGTAACAAAAATTCTTCGATATAAATTTAAAACAATTAAATGTGAATTTGCAGATATGAAAGAATATTTCAATTTAGAAATTTAAAAACCCAGAAGTAAACAAAAAACAAGAAGATTGTGAAACAAAAGTGGGCTAAAGCTAGGAAAGATAAGAAAAGACAAAATCTCAAATTAACATCACATTACAAGGTACCCAAAAAAATAGATTAAATTGAAAACATATTAAAAAGTTATTAGACAATTAGATTTTTTAAATTATACCATTTACAACAGCATCAAAAAGTCTAATACCTATGAATAAATTTAATAAAATATGTGCAAGATCTCTAACTTAAAACTACAAAATATGGCTGAAAGGAATTAAAGAACACTTTGTAAGTGCAGAGCTGTACTATACTTACAGATTGGAAGATACAATGCTCTTATTTGCATCTTCTCTCCAAATTATTAAATGTCCTCCTCAAATTAATCTGTAGATTAACACCATCCCAATCAATCCCAGCAAGCTGTGTGTGTGTGTGTGTGTGTGTGTGTGTGTGTGTGTGAAAATTGATTACATCTCATTCCAAAATTTATATGGAAATACAGAAAACTAGAATAGGTTTTATTTTTTTATTATTATTTATTATTGTTTATGCCTACAGCACCTTATCTTCCTAGGTGGTCTCCCATCCAAGTACTAACCAGGCCCAAACCTGCTTAGCTTCCAAGATCAGACATTGGGCTTGTTCAGGGTGGCATGGCAATAGACGATGATTTGTGGCTCCCCAAACCTGCTTAGCTTCCAAGATCAGACATTGGGCTTGTTCAGGGTGGCATGGCAGTAGACAATGATTTGTGGCTCCACTGAAGCATGAACCCAGGGCCTTCTGCATGTAAAGCAGACATACTAATCACTATACTATGGACCTACATCCTAGAATAAGTTTTAAAGAAGAACAACAAATGTAAAAGATTTACACCTCCAGATTCCAGCCACAGTAATTAAGACGGTGTGGCATTGTGTACAAGGATAGAAATAAACCATAAAAAAAGAATAAAGTATCCAGAAATGTGTGTGTGGAAAGTGGCAATTGTTACTTGGTTTTCAACAAAGGTACCTTTTAATAAATGGTTCTGGGTCAATTGGATAGTCCTACAGAAAAAAAAAAAAAAAAAAAACAACTTTCTAATTCACACGCAAGTTTTAATCTGAGATAGATTATAAATCTTAATAGCAAAAGATTAAACAATAGAGTTTCTAGAGAAAACAAAAGAATATGTTCAGGATATTTCGGGTAGGCAAAGATTTTTTAACAGACTGCAAGTAACAATAATCATAAAAAAAAACTTGAGAAACTGGACTTTGTCATAATTACGTTTTTGTTCATCAAAGACATTATCAGAAGTGTTAAAAGACAAGATATGGAC
Source organism: Pteropus alecto (assembly GCF_000325575.1). Classification (NCBI taxonomy): domain Eukaryota; kingdom Metazoa; phylum Chordata; class Mammalia; order Chiroptera; family Pteropodidae; genus Pteropus; species Pteropus alecto. The sequence continues at coordinate 3,879,227 of NW_006431916.1, read as the reverse complement.
TGAGAAAGATGTTTGCATTTATATAATAAAGGACTTATTTCTGGAATATGTAGATAATGCCTACATATTAATAAGGAAATATTTAAAAATTCAATTTCAAAAATGGGCAAATAACCTGAACAATTTCCAAAGAAGATACACAAATGTCAGCATTAGAAAAATTATTCAGCATCATTAGTTATTAGAAATTTAAATTATATGGCAATGATATGCCAATATAGAACCATCCAAATGACCACAAATAAAACGTCTAGCAATATTATGTACTGGCAAGGATGTGAAAAACTGGAAATCTCATATATTGTTGGTAGAAGTACAAGCTGGCAAACACTTTAAGTAACTGTTTGGAATTATTTACTATCATCTAAATCAGAAATTCTATTTCTAGATATATACCCAAGAGGAGCAAGAGCATATGTCCAATAAGAAAACACATACACAATTACTTTATACCTTAATAGGAGCTTTATACCTAACCATGAAAAACTGTCATAAACAAGCAAAATTTGGAAACAACCCAAATATTTCTAAATGGATTGTAGACATAAATTTGAAAAGAAAAAAATATAAGCCTTTTAGAAGATAATATGGGAGAATGGTTTCAACCATCAGGTAAGGAAGAAATTTCTAAACAGGATGAAAAGATTGATACATTTTATATGAAGATAAAATTAATTTCTGCTTATCAAAAGATATGACTAAAAGAATATAAAAACAAGTCACAGAGTAAGAAGAGATATTTAAAACATTTATAACTAACAATTCTACTCCTGGATTTATGTCCAAAATAAATGTGGGTATATGAGTACCAGGAGGCATGAATAAGACCATTCTTTACAGTACTTTATATAATAACTAAAAACTGGAAATGAGTAAAATATCTGCCAGCAGTAAATAGTTAAATTAGTAGCGGTATATTTATGTAATGAAATGTCAGATAGCACTGGCAATTCACAAACTATAGCTTCCTAAAACAACGTGGATAAATTTTATAGAATGAAAGAAATTGGACACCAAAGAATGATTCCATATGTACACAATTCAAAAACACAGTCAAAATAAACTATATCATTTAAAGGTGCAGTGGCATACAGAAAGTTACAAAGAAAAGCAAAGAAGAGTATTATAAAATTTAGAAGAGTTACATTTGTTAGGACAAAAGGGGTTACCATATTTCTTGATCTGGATGGTAATTTAAATGGGTATTCACTTTCATAAAAATTGGTTGAAGTTAAGTTATATATTTACACTTTATTAATTTTTCTGAGTGATATTACATTTCACAATAAAGACATCATGAAAATGAACTCTGTTTTCATTATCTACCTAAAATTACATGCTTACTCTTGGAAGTATTATCTCACTCACTTAAAAACTATAATCTCAAAGGTATGAAATAATTTTAAAGTTTTCCTTTCATTATACAATACAAAATAGAACAGAAAATTCCATCTCAATAATAATTATATCTCAATAACGTAAAATTACATCTCCCTGCTATTCTCATTTCACAGCCTATTTTCTTCCCTTCTCAGGAAAAAAAAATTACAAATAACAAATTGAGATAAAATTGGACATAGCTAGAAAATTAGAAAGATAAAACAGGATGTTGTCATGAAAAAGCAACTCTTAGACTGCCAGGACCCAAATGCTGAGTTGCAAGGCTGACACAATAGCTCTTTCTAGCTTATATTTAAAAAGGAAGGATAGGAGTCATTGCCAGACATAGCGAAAGAACTATCCAGTTACAAGATAATTCTAATGGAAGTTTAGTCACTATATAATTTAAGCCCCAACAATTAGATCACCAGTCCCTGTAGTAGAAACTATGTAAATGAAAAACTACTTTTTTTTTTTTTAATTTGGAGAAGGAACCTGGATCTATGCCTGCTGTTTCACAGACTGGCTCCCATACAAAAGGGCAAGAAAAGACTAGAAGAAAGGAGCAGACAGACCACTCCAGATTTGTAGGTGGCAGGTTTGATAAGCAAAGGAACTTACATACAAGGCTTATCTTGGGTGCCACAATGAGAGTACATCTCCACACCTACTCGCCAGAATCTAAAAAGTTTAGATCTAGGCCGTAACGGGCTTCAGTCACATATACTGTCCAGATGTCTCAATAATGTGTTACCCTCTCAAGGTCACGTCCTTGAAATCAGCAACTACTGTGAGAATGTTCGTGGGAAAAATGCTCACTCCAAGGACCGGAGGTGAGGAGCCTCCTATTTCCTGATTGTCCAACTGGAGGTTACATCATCCAGATGACCTCCTCCAACAATGCCTTTGAGCTTCTGCTCACTAGCCCTCTGGCCTATAAAAAATCATTCAGTTAAAGCCTCAGTTTTCTCAATTGTAAAATGATGGACTCAATCTTTGCCCTAACTATCCCAGAAGATGTTCTGAGAAGCAACTGAAGAAATAGTTGTAATATCTTATACATATGTATACAATTATGTATATATTATAGATAAGAAAAGGATAAACATATGTAAGGGATTTGTGTGAGTTTCATAAGCTCCAAAAACGTTATTTCACATGTGTAAAATGAGTGGTGGGGAACCTACATGGTATTTCTTCAAACAATTCAAACACTAACCCAGTGAATCACTGGCATTAATAGTATTGTATAACAGCCCTCGGGTATGCTGGGTGGCATAGAGATAAGATGGACTAATGTTGCTCCAGCAGTTATAGTGGGGACTCAAATAGAAAACTGATCAATGATTCATTTTAGGATTATAGCAGTCAACCTTCTATAATTAGTTTAAGGAGTGAAACATCAAACGAAGGACTTGTCAAAAGAACTTAAAATCAGATTACTTTTCCAGTGTAATCATTATTTAATATCAGAACATTTGCCAATTTATTCAGAGAATTCCTGGCCCTTCCATACTTTCCCGTTGCAAATAACTGGCTTGAGAAGAATTCATTTCATTCAGAAGCAAAGAACATGTCTTATCTCAGTACCCTCAACCCAGCGCAGTGCCTGGCATTTGAAGTTTATTACATGACTCAATTAAGTGGACGGTTTTGTCTTTCTTATACGTTGTAATATCTACTAAAATCTTAAAAAATGCAAATGTAGCCCTCCCACAACATGCCATCAGTCCTAGTTTGTTTTAATAAAATTTCTTTAAATATTCAAGGAATAGATAATTCTTAACATCTAAACTATTTAATATTTAATGGCAATCTTTTCAATTAATTTCACAAGGCCATTTGGACATTAAAATTAACAAACTATATAATGGAATAAGAGTAGAAATCACATTTGCAGTAGTGGGAAATGTGAAGATAATCAGAAAACTTTACAAATATACTGACATAATGGAAATGAAATCCATGTTTTTGAAAGGGACCTCAAGGGTGTAAAATATCAATTAATCAATTTAACTAAAAAATAGCTGGAATAGCAAAGACAAGTTTTGGAAACATAGAGTGAGATAAACTCATTTTTCTTATAATAAAACACATATTCAAGATACAATAATTAAAACACTGTGGATCTGAACCAGAAACAGAACAACAGATGATTAGAATAGAATAGTACCTGGAACTCCCAAAAGTCTACTGAAGAATTTAATACATTTTGTGGTATTGAAGAACAGTGGGGAAAGGACAGATATAAACAAATAGTAGGGGGAAAATAGACTAACCATTCATACAAATAAATGAATTAGACATTTAAATTAAACCTTAAATAAAAATAAACTCCAGCAGGATTAGGAAATTAAATATTTTTTAAATGTCTAAAATAGAACATGAAAATGAAATACATGCGAACATGCTTATAATCAAAGACCTATTTCTAAGAATAACTTTAAAATCAATAATCATAAAGATAGGTTTTAGGTAAAAATCTCAATATTTTTGTATATAACAAGAATAAACAGCTGAAGAGTTGTAAAATGGTAAAGGTATTTTTGCTTGCTTTTTTTTTTTTTAATAATCAATTGAAAAAGCAACAACTAAAGTGAGAAACAAACAAAAATCCTTTCTGAGACAGAACTAGGAAACACCCATATCCGCAAAGTCATATCTATTTGAGGAAGAACTGCAAGGATGGTAAAACCTGGACCAGACAAAGGAGGATATGGAGGAAGAATGTTCATTATAGAGCCCAGGTGAAAGCAGCTGATCAGTTGCCTCTAAAATGTGAGGTACGTGAACGGGGCAAAAGCAATGAAATTTTGTTTGGAGGTGAGGAAGTGACACCTCGGAGACACATTAAATCCCTTCCAACACAACAAAGAGGCAAAGGAATTATGGATAAGTAGAAAAAAAGCAAAAGAAGCTTTCAAACATGCTATGATGGCTACCCTGGGACAGGGTAAAAAGGAATCTGTGATGGGCAGAAACTCTGCTGTTGCTAATTTTTCTTATTTAAAGTTTAGAACAGGACTTAACCCCTTACAACTATACATCCTATTTTACATGGGGCTTCATTCTGTACCAGAGAGAATTCCTGGCCCTTCCATACTTTCCTGTTGCAAATAACTGGCTTGAGAAGAATTCATTTCATTCAAAAACTAAGACACTTGCCATGGATTGGCACTGCATGATGCAGTGTTAATTTTACCAAAATTTCCTGAAAGAGATACGCATCCACCAGTGAGGCAGGGGGTGGGCATAAACAACATCTTTCATGATATTCCCCCAAAGCCATTTGTGCCAAACCATCAGTAGTAGTAGGACCTGCATCAGATAATTGTTGTAAGTATATCCCACCACTATATCCTAAAAGCTTTTGAAACTAAAAAATTACCAATAAGAAGAGAAAACACCATCCTGATGAGAAAGCAGTATAGATTGTTCTGAAAAATACCAATGGGAGAAACTTTCACAAGTTCAGAATTCTGGTAAATACAAAAAAGTCACATGGATTGAAAAGTGTTAAGGCTGTCTGGGCCCCTGAAAATCTCAGAAACAACCACTAAGTCGTTTTTTCTGGAAGGATAAAGCCCTATCTTGAGGGGAAAACACTGGAAACAAAAATAAATTGAACAGAGTAAGGACAGTGAAGACAAAAAGGAGGAAGGGCTCTGAGGAAGCAGAATCCAGGAAGCACCGTCTGAAGTAGAGAGCACCAATAAGAAAATAAGGCCTGTAGAAGGGGAGGCTGGAACACAGTTAAAAGGCAGAAAATGTTATTGAATTCAACTTGGCTCTAGAATCCAACAAGACTACACAGAGGCCATATTTAAAATTTTTAAAGATAAAAACAAAGAAGGGAGTCACTGAGCTCTGAAGCTAGGAAAGATACCCTCCTTCATCCTTCCCACCCAACAGGAAATTCCTTCTAATAGCCCAGAAAAACTCACCTTATTTAAACATAGGAAACACACACACGCAAAAATACAATTTAACCCTATATAATACAAATTATAAAAAAAATTATTTAAAGAAAAAAAATTACAGAGAGTCTCTTGGGTGGGGGGTGGGCCCAGAGGGGCATATGTCAGAGCTCAAGTGGGATGAGGTATCCACATTGGGAAGTGGGAGTAGCAAAGAGGTGGCAGAAGGAACAAAAGATTAGTTTTAAGCAGAGGAACTGACCAAATATATAAATAAATTAAGGCCGGGTTTTCTCAGAGGATAGATACAATATGAAAAGATGAAAAGGGAGGACACTAAAATGAACCCTGGGGAAGGAGGTGTTGGAATGACCTCATGGTTTTGAAAATATACATGGATATAGAAATAAATATAAGCGTGTGTGGGTGTATACACTAGTTCTCTCCACTGAGAGGGACTAGGAGAAGTGACATACCAGCAGCAATTAGCACACCCAGAACTCAGATCTTGGTTTCTAAAAGCCATTTTCTACTAAAAGGAACCAGAATTCCTTGCGGGGGAAAAAAGGAATGATTCCAAGCCTGGAAAAATAGGGAAAGTAGAAGATGACCCTGGTACATCTTTTTGTGCATGAAAATAAAGAAATGCTCAAAGAATGAAAGGGTCAAGAGGAAACAGAAGCCATCTTTAAGGGACTCCCACTGACCAAATCTGAGACAATTCAAACATCAAAATAAACAATAATAATAATAAATTATAAGACATTAAATTTAAAAATCTGTAAGGCCATCCTAACTTAAATAAATGAATTAAGCAATAATATGCTGAGGAATAGGATATTTACATAGTTTGAAAGTACTTACAAAATACTTAGAAAAAAATTAACTTTATAGTACAGAAACCTAGCAGACATTTTAATCAGTGGCAAAGTTATCATTGCCAGTAATAGAAAAATCTAAATAATGCACCACAGGATGAAATATATTAAAAACAGCATAGGTTTTGTGTTTTTACATCCGATAATGCAAAAATTAATTCTAAACCTGCAGGAAAACTGACAAATGTAAACTGAGGGGACATTCTACAAATTAACTAGCTAATAATATTCAAAAGTCTCTCAAGGTTTTAAAAGCTAAGGACAAACTGAGAAGTGGTTCTAGATAGCTAAAGATACTAAAGAAATATGACTACTAAATGCAGTGTTAGAATCTGGACTGAATCCTTTTGCTGTAAAAAAACATTACTAGGGATATTGGCCAAACTTAAATAAAGTCTGAGGATTAGATAGTAATAATACATCAATGTCAATTCTCTAATTTTGACAGTAGTGTTATGGTTATGTAGGAAAATTTCTTTGTCAGTAGGAAATATCCATAAGTATTTGGTGGTGATGAGACATTATATCTACAATGTACTCTCAGAAGATTCCGGGAAAAATGTCTCTGTATTTTACTTTCATATTTTCTATAAGTTTGACATTGTTTCAAAAAAAAAGAGTAAATTAGAAGAAAGATAAGAATAGACACATAGAAAGCAAAGAAAAATTTTAAAACAGTAAGGAATAAAAATAAAACAGAAAATAAAAAAAGATTTTAAAATATTGACATATGAAAGACCAGAAAAGAAAATGGAATATGGGTAGTAATAGAATCCCCAAAGGAAAAAAAATCAAAACAAATACAAATATTTAAAACCATATCTTAAGAAAGCTTTCTAAAGTTAAAAAAAAAAAAAGTTTGGAATATGTATGCTGAAGTGAAACTCTAAGGAACTGATAAATATTTTGCAGAATGGTCAAACCAAAACCTATCCTAATGTGGAACCTCAAGGCTAGAGAAATTTTTTTGAAAAAATGGGAGGGGGTAGTCTAAACAGAAGACAAATGATAGTGGGAGTAAAATCAATAGTCAATTTAAAAACAAGACGTAAGTTTGAACTGTTATCATTGGCTCTTGATGAGTTCATAGGTGTTATCAATACTGCTCAGTTATTTATCTGAGGAATCGGCACAGAGTTTGAGGTCACTAAAGATTAATCAAGTGAGAATATTTTCAAAGAAGTTAAAAACGCCACTTCTGTACAAACTGAAGTAGAATCTACCAAGACGTGTTATAACTGATGGCGATAAAAATATGAGTGGAGTGAAACAAAAGCTTAGATTGACAAATTTACAAAACTTACAATATTTAAACCTACTATTCATTGTACTATTAGCAGGTACTCTTGAGGACAATATTTAAATTAATCACGTGTTATAAATACAGTGGCATCAACATTGAACTTCATGTGCTCTTATAGTGCTAACCATTGACAATTCTGAGAATTTTCATTTGGAAATAGAAGTTCTATAGCCTTTATTGCTCAACCAGACAGAAAGTTAATAACAGCACTGGTAAACATTTTTTGACTTTTTGGGGCAGAGGGCTGAGATTAAAATTTTTCTGAATATTACTCGGCCATTAAAAAAAATGCAATCCTACCATTTGCAATAGCATGGATGGACCTAGAGGTTATTATGCTGAATGAAATAAGTCAGACAGAGATAAATACCATATGATTTCACTTATATGCAGAATCTAAGGAATAAAAAGAACGAACTAATAAAAAACAAACACAAATATAGAGGAATATAGAGAACAATCTGGTGATGGCCAGAGGGAAGGGAGGTTGTGGGGCTGGGAGAATGGGGTGAAAGGTTAAAGAAGTACAAATTAGCAGTTGAAAGATAGTCAAAGGGATGGGGAGCACAGGATAGGGAATGCAGTTAGCATTAATGTAATGGGTAGGTGGAGAGCCACAGGAGAGAAAGAGCAATTGGGGGGGGGGGTCGTTTTATAAACTATACAAATGACTAACCAATGTACTGTATACTCGAAACTAATAAAATAAGATTAAAGATTTTTTTTCTGAATGAGAAAAACTGCCCTCAACAGCCATCGTTAAACATTGAATGGCTTTGGAAATTAGCTGTTGCTACAAACTTGAAAATGCATCTTCAACTCAACAAAAAATAACAGGACAAAACACTGCTTATATGTGAAACTTATTCAGCTGTAAAGTCATTTCAGTGACAACTTCTGTTTGAATCTCAAGTACTGTCAAACTGCTTTGTACACTTCTCATGCTGTCAAAAGTTAAAACAAGAAGTGAGATTCCTTTGCCACACAAATTTGCAGATGTATTTTCCAAGTTCAAACTTTAGTTCCAGCAGCATTTTTCAGACCACAATATATAAAAGAATGAACCTATGTGGATTTCTTATCCTTCATTCCCACGTGTCCTCTCCATACTTTCAAGATTTTCCTTCATTCTACAGCACTTTCCCAAACATTTTCATAGTTTTACAAATCCTCTTATCCTTCAAAGATTTCCCTAAACATCCCAACCCCAGATTTTTCTCTAAGCCCAACTCTTATGATAATTACCTTCTCTTTCATTTGACTCTTTCTATATATACCTTTTTCTGTTTACTACAAATCCACCTACACAATCAATATTTCCCCATATACACTGTAAGTTCTCTGAGGGAAAAAGCTACATCTTAAAGTACAACTCAAAATCCCCTGTTGGCAACACCCGAAACACTGGAAAATGTTGGTTCATTAACTGCTTAAGCAAGTATTCTGATAGGTACAAACATAAAAGTGATGAAAGAGGACTATGGAAAGACTCATCAACACTGCTCTTACAAATTTAATTCAACCAACATGCCCTAGGTTATTTACTTACTTTTGGCTAGCCGTAGAAATGAATCTAAAATTGTCTCTACTCCCAGGGAATAAAAAGTTAAGATAAGATTATTTACTGCAATGGTTCTCAACTATAGGCAGTTTTGTTCCCCAGGATACATGTATCAGTGCCTGAAGACATTTTTGTCACAAATGGGAGGTGCAAGATGCTACTGTTATATAGTGAATAAAGCCCAGGGGTACTGCTAAACATCCTACAATGACAGGGCAGTTGTCCACAACAATGAATTATCTGGGTCCAAAGGTCACCAGTACCAAGGGAGAGAAACCCTAATTTACTGTGCCAGTGTGGGCTGAGATATATGACTATAGTTTACAATACTTGTTCTCATCTTCTAAATTATAGTTTTCATGTGACTTATTATTTGAGAATCTAGGGCTGATGTTCTCCCCCAACATTCACTCCCATTTCACTAGACTAAAAACTTTATGAGGCTGGAAACTGGTCCTCTTCTTTCACTGAGGTGCTCAGTGAATGTCTGTTGAATGAATAATTAAGTATTGAAATGTTTGTTATCCACTCTCACTCCCCAGCACCTTGGTTTAACACTTGCTTTCTAGAACTACTGACCCTTCAGAAATATAGCAGGACCTTCAGCAATGTTTTTTAACATATAAGAATTTTATACTTCTTCTTTAAATAACTTATTATGGGAAAATCTAACATGTAAGGCAGAAAAAAGTAGAGATGCTCCATTGAGTCAAAGGTGAGGGATCTGGAGCCCAATGGCCAGCACATTGTGGTGTCCCCTAAAGTGGACATTGAAAATCTAACCCGTTCAAATTACACTCGAATAACAACTGGTGAAACTGAAGTAGAGTCAAAGTAACCAGATAGTGCATTCCTTCACAGTGCATTCCTTCATTAAGTGCCCTGAAAGACACGTGCAGGAGGATAAAGTTCCCATTTTGTTGAACTAACCTATTATTATACTATACAATTTTAAGTGTGCAGTTAGAACTCCTATTTTTTTTTTTTAATATTTTAGCATCTAGGGCTGATGTTTTCCCCCCACATTCACCTCCATTTCACTAAGCTAAAAACTCCATGAGGCCCCTCTACACCATGGGGATTCGAGACTTGAACAAAATAAGTGGATTGACTAGCTGTGGAGGCATTTATTTGTGAATCGTTCTTTCCAGGGAGATAGGTACAGCCATGAGGTCAATTTAGGCAGAGGAAAATTAGAGAAGTCCTTCCATGTAGATAGATTCTTAATGGTGCAGGCATGTTGCACAATGGTATTTTGGAATTAAGAGAATGTGCAGTTTGAAAAAGCACAGTCTGTACATTTATTTTTAAAATCCCCTAATACCTATAATTTTCATAATATAAACCTCAGAAAAACTTGTCAAAATATTTTTGGCTGGCTGATGGGAATACTTAGAAGACAGTGGTTCTCTAATACATAATAGGAAAGTGAAAACAGGGTGTCTAAGAGAATTTTACTAGGAGAGGTTGAAGCATGAGGTTTTTATCAAGATTGCAGGGTATTTTAAGGTGGGAGGTAGAAAACGAAATTTCATGTAATGACCTGGGGCCAATGTCCTACACATCTGTTAATACAGAGGATTGAGTCTAGGCATAGAATGTGTGGAAACCAAACAAGGAGTTCATGTCAAAATTCAGAGATCTTCTACGCCAGGACCTTCATTGTGAAGAGGAGGAAACCTTCTTGGACTATGTTGCTTGTTCCTATTCTATTATACTCTGTTATGACTCTTCTCCACAATACTAGCATAAAAACACACAAGATGACTGGAAGGTCAATATGACAGCAAGGAAGGCTCTCGCAGGCTGGAGTCATGCTGTGATCTTGTCAGAGTCACAGGATTATGATAGGAGACACTGCCCCGAAGGTTTCTTCCACAAGGTGAATAAGGGGTAGGTAGTGATCAAATTTATATACACAACACAGTCTTACCTTCTTGTCATGCAACCCCCCAAATGGATTTCTCTCAAAATTTTGTGTAAAAAAAAAAAAAAAGCTGAACAAAACTGATGTATGCGTGAGTTCACTAAGGCCAATGCTCCAGCTATATTTAGTGACCTGCCAGCGAAAAAATGTTTCAATTTTCCAATAAAATCCTTTTGTAAGCCAGAGCTTTTAAAAATGTCACAAACACAGCTGTGCGGAGGACGCAGAGAGCTCTGTACCTATGACCATGAGACTGGCCTTGGAGAGTTCTTAGAACAATAATGCCACCCTGGAGTGAAAAGAAGAGGAAAAAGAGGATAAGCAAAAGCAATGTCCTTTCATCATTAATCTAACCTAGTTGAGCACTCCCTGCCATTTCCACCCATCTCAGTTCATCTGGAGCCCCTGCCTGGTCTGCGAAGCCCATTGACCAGTCATAAGCTGTTATTGGTTATTTTCAGGTGCATAAATAGATGAAATTAGAGGTCTAAAATTGAGATTTTAGCAACACAGGCAATCTTAGATAGGGAAAGCCAGAAAGGAATAGCTTTGTTTACTTATTGAAGAAATTACAGCATAAGAGGTATATATTTTAAATTGGCTATTTTTCTCAGAGAGGAGCATTACATCAGTTCAATCAGTTAAAATATATATATATAATATGATATCAATAAAGTAACAGTAACAGGAAGTAACACCCATCCTCCCTTTAGTATTAGTGCTCCATTTAATAGCAAAAAGTTTTACCCTCTAGGTCAGAATATGAGGAGTGTGAAATAAAAATCTTTCCCTGACTCCTATTAATAACAAGCTGGGAAGTGAAATAGCCATACAGGCAGCCCTTGGCTGACTCAAGGGACAAGGTTCTAAAGAGAGCTTATCAGGATGGAAGTTCAGGTGCTTCCCTGAAGACCTTGGCAGAGCTCTGGAGCGCAGGAAGCCCCAAATGATCTGATCCAAAATCATCGACACTTAGCTCTGATCAGCCAATGGGTTTAATCCTCCCAGGAAGTATTACAAAACAGTCACCCTAAAGAAAGCTCCAATCAGTGATATGAAAGCAAGTGGACACACCCGTCCATACATGTGTATGTGCATGCATGCGTGTGTGTGTGTGTGTGTGTGTAAGAGGGTGATGCAAAAGTCACTATGGGCTCTTCAACTAGCCCCAGAAGTCTCCTCCCTGCTTCTTCATATCTACACCTGAAAGTAAAACTAGCCACATAGGCCAGCCTCTTATTTTCTCTGAAATTATTCTGTAATTTTAGGAATATTCTTATTTTTAAATGTCTGGTCCTAACTGGCTCCTTCCACTCTAAAAACCAATGTTTACTTGCATATTTGGATCTCCCATTTCAGATAAGAAAGGCAGAGGGCAGGGAATAATCTACTCTTGAAATATGTGAAACCAGGTCCCATCAGAGAATTGAAAACTTGTTGAGTTATAGCTTATCTATCCCCACAACCAAAAAAAAAAAACTAAGTAATAAGTAATGTTGAAATTATGAATCCAACTTAAGGCAGTTTATATTTTACTTGAAACAGAAATGATTTTAAGCAATCTTCCAGGCATTGGAAGAAAAGGTTAGTAGTTCAATGATTTTCTAAGTTTCAGACAAGGAAAGGTATCAAACTATATCCTGTTTCTACCCACATTCAACAATGTCTGGCCTAAGAGTCTTAGGCTTATGGTACTGATAACAAATAGCAGAAATTAAAAAAAAAAAAAAAAGTTTTAAAGTTACTAGATCCTAGGGGCCTTTGGACTTTTTTATAAAGTTGACTCAAGGCTTTTTAGCGTTCTCCACTAGGGCCAGAGATGGCAAAAGGAAACTAGGTTCTTATCACACCTGTAATAAATTTTTTTCTGTAAACACAAGATTAAAAATGTTGTAAATATTGTTAATTGTATTTGAGATGCCAATTCAAAGCATAGTTATGGCAGTTTATAGTTGACTTTAAAGGAAGCCAGCGCCTTTGTAAAAACCAGTTTTTTGATACGGATATCCTTGATATCTATCCCCAGAGAGAAAAGAGACATGCATCAACTTAATTTAAATACATTGAAATAGTTTGGTATATCAGATTAAACATTTTGATGAACTGAACTAAATTTAAATGGCTAAAAGAACTAAGTGTTGAGTTGTTTAACTAGAAAGTCCATTGGGAGGAGAGACCTCAGACTTGGGAGTGGGGAGGGCAGTGTCTGCTGGCTCATGCTTTTTTCCCCCATCTCTCCATAGCACTGCCCAATGTCAGTTGCATCCTCAGGCTGGCTCTAGTCATGATTATGAGATAGGTGTCAGAGATAGAGGTCAAGTGCTTCCTCTTCCATATCCAGAGTGCATGCCTCTTCCCCGTGTCCCAAGCTAGAATCCTGAGCATGTCTCTGATTAGAGCGGTTTACGTTCCATGCTCAATCCCTAATTAACGATGGTGGCCAATTGGCCTATACCAATCAGGGTACGGTCTGGAGCTGGGGGTGACATCATTTCCCAAGAAGGACATAGATTATGTGGAAGATAGGTAGATACTAGTAGGAAAATTGGGGAAAGGGAAGAAAGAATACTGGGTGTTCACTACATGAACGTCTGGCCTCAAAGACAAGAGCAAGCCCCAATTTTACTGAAAATTACTGTTGGTATTACTAATAAGAAAACAGTTTCCAGATTACAAACTAACAACAGTAACAACAACAAAATTCCAATGCCAGTATGTTTCTTTTATTATTAGTTTTGTGTTTGACTTAAGATGGTTGAATGATTTCATTTTCATTTATAAGCATTACATTAATTCCCATGCAAACACCCAAGACTGCATATGCCTGATTTCAAATGGCCAAAATTGAACCAGAAAGTCTGGACATTCGAGATCGAAACCAAAACGTTGCTTGATCTTCCCAGTAGTAGACATCATGGTTATCCTTTGAAAAATCAGCAGACCCCTGCCCTCTCAAACACCAGGCTGCCACAAGTCCATACCAAAACAGGGAGCTAATGCTTTGTGGCACCTAAGCCTGGCAAGTCACTTCATTCATGAAGACAGGACACCTCAACACCTAGGTTTCCACCCCACAGACATGTCCTGGTTCCCACTCAATAGCAAAATCTGCTGATTTTGAACAGGCATAGTGGCATCTTCTACTTGGGGATTATGAATCCTTCCTGCCAGTTTTCTTTAAAACTCTCAGCAGAAGCAGAGACCTTACAAAAAAGCTTAGCTCTCTAAGCCAAAAGAAATACATACAAAAACTCCTATTCAATCCAGCTTCAGATAAAGTCACTTGGCAGGTATAAAGCTTTAAAAATTTCTCTCAGTGAATACCAAGGGCAAAACGGGACCCCAAATTAAAGGAAAACTAAACGAATGTAAAGAATCCTTCTACTGATTGAGAGAAATGAAAAGATGACAGCATTAACAGTGGATGTCAATTTATATTGAAATACACACACTGGAACTCTGACAATGGCAAAGATTTCATTAGTGCAAATAACAATTATAATGGTATGTTCTTTAACAGGATTTAAATAAGGCTTCAAATAATTAACACACACGAAAACTACCACTTGGAAACCTTAATTCTGTTTGGAAAGTTGTCAAACACACCCTCCAAACCATCCAAAGTTCTGATCTGAGGACAATTACATTCAATGAAGTTGCTCCAAAACACAATTTGTAGTATTATCACTTTCAAAGTCTACCTTGTTTAGTGGAAAAGGGAAAACTACTCTGGCCACTGGTCAAAAGAATTCAATCCAGCTAACACGCCAGGTAGCTCCCAGGTTCAGATGATTCTCGAATATCTGTAGTGAAAAAAAAAAAAAAGACAACCGAAACAAAAAATAGAATCCTTATGTCAGAAAAAGATTGTTTCCCCATCCCTATTAACAAATTTGTACAAAGTACAAAACAGAAAAAAGCAAGAAAATTCATGGGCATTTTCACCTATGGCTCAAGTTCTTAAAAAACAAAAACGAACTATGTGACAATAACTATAAAAAGTAAACAACAAAAACGGAGGCAGAATATGAAATAGTAATATACTGTTTCAGAGCCTGCACCATCCTGCAGAAACAGGAGACTTAAAATGTGTTCTTAACAGATCCAATCTCGGCTGGATATGTAAAAAACGAAAAGACAGCATCACAAACCGCACAACACATTATGAGAGTTTTAGAATCAGGAAACAAAACAAAGTCAGCAAAATGCTCAAAAAAATTTATCATCGATTCTGAAATGGGGCCTCGTGACATCATCGGGGTTAATAAAAACAGAGATGGACTTCCCCGGGTTCTCAGTCACTAGCTGCTGCAGTTTTTTGGCCAAACGGTCATCAGGCTGGTTGGGGTCCCCTCCGTCGGACTGCGGGGAGGGGATGCTGGTGGTGCTGCCCCGCCTCTGGAGCTCCAGCGTCAGCCGGTTGGCTGCCTTGACGTGCTCGATGGCGGTGCGCAAGTGCTCTGCGGGGTCCGAGCGGACGGAGGAGAGCTTCCGGGCATGGAGCATGACTGTCTCCTCCGAGAGGTGCTCCAGCATGTTGCACTGAGGGATGAAATAATTGGGGCACATCTTGTTGACCAGACAGTGTTGCAGGTCATCGATGAGGCCCAACAAGAAGTGGGCTGCATAGTCTTCTTGAGCCAAGTAGTTGGCAGGAAGTCTGTCACAGGCCCAGAGCATCATGCTCCGCAGGTGATAGGGGCTAATAGCCTTGGGCCTGGACAGGAGTTTAATGATGATGGCTTTGCAAGCCTGGTAGGCCTGCATGAGGCTGCTAGAGATGCATTTCTTCAACTGCACCTCGCTCCTGGCAAAGGACAGCCGCCATTCATTGTCCTTCTTACCCTTGTAGGAGCAAGCAGGCACCAGGTAAAACCCACTAATGACCTCTTCCTCAGTGATCTTCCCATCCCAAAAGTGGTTCTCCATGAGCCAGCTCTGGGCCACTGCGGGCCAACCTTTGAAAGACACCACAGGGACAATATCGTACAACATGCGACTGCTCCCCACACCCAGAATGATGGAGATGATGGTTCCATTCTTTTCTACCTTCTCCACCTTTGGCATCCCTCGCTGGGGTTTCTTCTGTATCTCTGATAAGACGATGCTGATAGAATCATAGAACCAGTCAGCCACTTTGGTTGGGGAGAAGAAGTAGTTGGTGGCACCATTGATGTGATCTACAATGGTACAGCAGTCCTTCCATTTAGTGATCGTACCCTCGTCAAAGAGCCGAAGGCTCAGCCAAGAGTGGCACAGGGCTGAGTGGCGCATATCGAGTGTCACAGGCTGATTACGGTCATGTAGCTTAAGGGCTGGCACCAGAAGGGTAAAGTCCATGTCATAGTCAGTCCCCCGGGCATAGACATTAAGCTCATCTAAGTCCAGGTCCACCACACCTTCCCGGACGCCTCCAGAGAGCAATAGGTACTCATTGGCCACTGGAAGTTTTTGGTCCAACTTTTGCACCATTCCTAGAAACAGAAAAAGAAAGCACTATTACCGGAAGCACAGACACAAGACTCTTATGCATCAATATAAAAGGTGACGAGCTTACAAACACCACTCTTCATTATCAGTACAAAACCAGATCTCAGGCTCCTGCAGAGACCCAGCTAACAGCACTTTGTTCTTTCTCCTCGGTGCTAGAATCCATCCTTTTCCAAGTGGGAGAATTATGATAGATTTTTCTCTCACAGTGAAAACAGAATCTTTTTCAATCATAAACTAGGGCTCCTCTTGCCCCAGTCATCACCTTGGTTAACGGTACTGCCATCCACTCAGTCAACCAGGCTGAAAACCTCAGTAAGCTTCAGCTCTTTTTTTCCCTGTTGTCTATCTCTGTTGCCATTATATAAAGCCAGGCTTGTTCATCTCTTGCCAAATCAGTCTCCCTCCCCCAGGCACTCCTTGCTTAAAACCATTCTCTCTAAGAGCCATTCTCAATGTGGGCTGTGGACGTTGAAAGTGGGACACTTTCAGGGGGCAGTGAGGTCATAATTCTTTTCATAATAATACTATTGCATCGTTTGCTTTTTCCACTGTGTTGACACTTGAACTGATGGTACAAAAGCAATGGAGGACAAACTTGCTGATGCCTTAATTAAATCAAGACAGAGGCATGAAACTGCACGGGCAGTCATTGCATTCTTTACTGCTGACACACACTAGCATTGATAAAAATACAGTGTCACTTAAGAAAATCCTTAATGAAAAAAAGGATTCATTTTATTAAATCACAACTCTTGAGCCACTTTCTTATATTCTGTGTGAAGTAATGAGAAGTAACCATAAAGCACTTCCTCTTCATATTTAAATACAAAAGATGTCTTTAAAAAAAGCACTCATGTGACTGAGTTGTGGATTAAATTAGCTGCTTTGTTCATGGAACATTTTTACTTTAAAGAACAATTGATATAATATGGGTATTCAGACCTGGGTACTTGATAGATATTTGCCGTAAAAAGTGACCACAATGAGCTTGTTTTCATGAAAACAAATGAAATACC
This sequence comes from Pteropus alecto, assembly GCF_000325575.1. Lineage (NCBI taxonomy): Eukaryota > Metazoa > Chordata > Mammalia > Chiroptera > Pteropodidae > Pteropus > Pteropus alecto. The sequence continues at coordinate 3,861,752 of NW_006431916.1, read as the reverse complement.
TATTGTCAATGTAAAAATTGGAGCTTTCGAGAACAAATTAAATTTGAGAAAACTCATCTCCTGCACCATGAACTTAACGCCTTTCCCAAATCACATACTTTTCTGATGACATTGGTGTTAATGTAACAAATGTGATTTTTTTGATGACATTGTGAGCTCTTTGAGAATGAGAATCAGAATCAGGTCTCAAATACGGATTAAGCAGGCATAAGGGTCTGCACCCAGGAGGCATACAACTGAAGCTATGATTGAATGACAAAGGAATAGGTGGAATTAATAAGGTTTAAACATGAAGTGCTTAAATGAAAGCTAGACATAAATGACTGTTCTACGAACAACATACATTTACAGCCCCCGCCTCCTTTTTTTTATTATACATTTACTTGTGCTTCATTATCTGACAATCTACCAGCATCACTTTCTGTAACTTAAACTTTTCCCCAAAGATAGCAAAGAACTACCACAAACCACAATTCCATTATTCACTGTAATTACCTTTAATCGACATAGTTTGTTATTCATAGGACAATCTCAATGCAAATAAATAAACCATGTTTATGTGTTTATGCTACCACTATATCTCAGAATTTAACACTCATTTATAAAAATATCCTCTTTTCCATTCTTTAAAATGCTATTTTTCAAACCACGTTAACCATTTCTTTCCATACAGATTGGAATACAACAAGCTATCACTTTCTTTTTAAAGCAACCAATGAATTGTCTACCATTACAGAGTCAACAATTCATCAAAAAGAAAATCCAGTGAATCTGATTTTTTGGGCTGTTTCTCACACAAACTGTGTTGTGCTGTGCCACCCAGATCCCTCTTCAATAAGGGACTTCTTGTCTCAGCTGCTAGGAGTGCTGTCAGCGCAATCCTTTAAGGATTGTCTCAGCTACAAAGAGCCACCTCAACCAAGGTCATGTCCTGTGGTTGGGGTAGGGATGGAGGGTACACATCCGATAACTGATCAACGTGGGAGTGCCCCAGTTTAGGATATATATTCTGAAGAGTCATTTGAATCCAGAGTTCCCAGAGGGGTCAGCTAAGACTGAACTGGATCTACAGGGAAACCCAGCTTCTCCCTCTGCCCGATTCTGCTTCCATCTCCTCCTTTCCACTAGTGTTGATCTCAAGGGTGCTCCTTAATAAATATCAGGAACTGCTTCCAGAGGAACCCTATGTAAGACACTAACATACTACTCAAGCAAAAACAACCTTCACTACAAATCAGCATGGAAAATTCATTTTCCTGTTAAAAGTGTTTTTTAGAAGCCAGGCTTAGCAAATTATATAAACACCAAGACAAAGATTCGTTTCGCAATTGTCATTCTGTTTCAGTATTAACCTCATCTTTGCAATGTTGTAAATACTACCACCCCAAGTTGCAGCTTCACTATAGAAAGATAAGACTGACTTCTCAGAAGCCAGAGTGGGTTGTGAAAATTGTTTTCACTATTTTATAGACTTATACGTAGGTATAATTACTTTAAAAGAGAAACATTTGATAATGAAATTATTTACTCATCGTTATTTCAAATATTCTTTCATTCTAGCATTTGGAGTACCATAAACATAAATGGTTAGTAAATAAGATCTGAACTGATTAGAAGCAGTATAGTCATTTGAGTACAACACTGCTGTCCCCTCTTGGCATAAATAACTCAATAATCTACACATCTTTTTGCATAGATAGGATTGAACTGGCTCTGAGCACACTAGCTAGAACCTGTCTATACGATCAGAATAACCTGTGCATTAACAGGCTGGAAATAATTTGTTTATAAACATGCCTCTAAATTTTGCCTTGGGTTGTCACAATTTTCTTTGGATAGTCATAGATAAGAAAAGCTAAAACTGCCTTCTGCCCTCTGCTGGATTGATTAAAGAAGTTATATTTTCACTTGTTGCTATACTACACACTAGACTATTCCTTTCCTCCCAAATGCTGCTTAGACACTGGGTTAAAATGTTGGCTAAATGCTAATATTTAGGAATAAGAGTAATTTGAACACTTCCCATTCTTTTAAAGTGCAGAGAGAACTTCTGCAGCAAAGAGAAGATGGCGGAGGTTCATTTGCCGAGCTCCTAGAAGTTAGAAACCAAGTCCCTAAAGCCACACTGTCAGGGAACCTAATCCCTTGTGATATCCACATTTACATTTAGCCTGCCAGAACCTGTTAGTCTGCAGTTTTACAAATGATTTGGTAACACAAATTGGAGCCTTCCCCAGCATTACACAAACTCAAATGCCCTTCTTGAAAACTTTTCTGGGCTAAGTCGAAGTGAAAATAAGCTGACATCAGCTATCACAGCAGATGGGTTGCCATGCAACTAAAACACAGCCAGGGGCTGGGAGGGAAAAGGAGGAGAAAGAAAATTCAATTGTATACTTTAACTGTAGGCATCAGTTCCAGTAAACGCCAACTCTAAATTGACCCAAGGATTTTTGTGTAATTGCAAGAGGGTAAGATACAGTGACTCTGGCTGTTTAGCTATTAGGAAATTATCCGAAGTCATGAGTGGAAATGAAAGGATGATGCACATTTACCACTGAGCTTGTCAGCAGCAAAGAAAAGGAGGAATGGAGAAAGAGTTTATTGCTCAAGTGGGTCTCTCCTTTTCTTGGAAGCATTGGCATATACCTGTTCTTAAAACACAGAGTAAAACTGCCTCAATTCCTGTAATTGATTCTTTGATTTCAGTTTATTTCATAGTTCCTGCTTAAGAAGACCCTAATATTACTGGAGCCTTCAGTTGAAGGAATGAGTTCGATGTCACCCACTTAGTTCTTTGCTGATTCTCTTTAGAATATCTAGTGCAAAATGCAACTGTCCCTGACTCCATTATATTCTAGTGAATAAAACTTTATCACATTCCACTGATTTCAAATTACTAACCTCCATCTCTCAAACACAGAATGCGATTACTAACAACAGTGCACAAGAACTAGGTATCACTTGAACTCAGGCAGGTGGTTTAATAAATACTAAGTAGATAAGTGAAATTAGTACTTGTACAGATTCCTTAAAACAAATCAAGACAAAAAAATTTTCATCTATGTTGATGGGAGAAAGATCTATCTATCAAAGAGTAAAACTTTTATAATTAAAGCTACAGAACTAGATAAATTCTCTATATGTGTGTCTTTATGTATATAAAAGATTCCTATGTAGATTTAAAAAAAGACCTGAATATCTCAACAATATTTGTTGTTTCATAAAAAAGTATTATCTCTTTTGTCCCAACTTATGTGACGCACCAATAACCGTGCCTCATTATGCCAATGATTCTTAACAGTACAAAGGACACAGAAAGGACAACGTTGACAATATCCTTCTGTGATTCTGATCCATCCCCTAGGGAGGCAGTCTCCTTGGTTGTTAATAAAGGACATAAAACCTTCTTATAAAGTATTATGATTTATGCTTCAAGGGAGTGAATGTTTTTGCAAAGCTTACCTGACAGTCTGAGAAACATTCCAACAAGTACACATGGCTATCTTCTAACAAAGTCACCAGTCCATGGGATTTTTAATGACCCCAGTTTGCGGAAGATTTTAACATTTCCCGCATTCGTGGCCAGAAATCATATATATGAAGTCTCTCATTTTATAAGTGAAAAAAGCTGAGGTTCGAAAAGGAGAAATAACTCATTCAAGGTCACACAGCCCTAGTGACAGATTAACAACACTGTCCTATTCCCACATTTGCAGCAAAGGTCAGAATGGCACATACATACCGTTCTCCCTATGACACAATGACCCAACTTGCCATGAATGTAGAATGGCTTAGCAAGGAAGTAGCAGAAGTCTCAAGGCACAGTGCCAGCTTTGTGCTTTCGTTCATCACAGCTTTAGTGTGACCTTGGAAAAGCAGCAGGACATATCTGCCATCCACATTTATCACAAGAAAGAATGGACATGATCTGACTTGCAAGAAGCTATTAGTACTATATTCCCAAATAAATATACTACTATATACGGGAAACACAGAATTAAGATACCAAGAGAACATCCCAGCTTTTCAATAATCTGCTGAGTGATCATTAACAATTATAGTAATATGTTTTATAAATCAAAGAGTCTGTTTTATTTGGCATAATTTCTGAGATAACTGCATGTAATTGTATTTAAATCTTTTAGAAAACTGATTAATTCGTGTATTGTAACAATCTACTGGCCAAATATATGTAGAGATAGAACTGATTCAAAGATGCCTCCTCAAAGATGTCTTCCTTGCTCTTTTCCCATTTTGACACTAATATACATACAAAAGCATTGGAGTCAGAATAAGACAGCTTTGGGTTTAAATCCTGGGTTTGTCCTTTCCTACTTAAGTAAGACTGTCACATTATTTAACCTCTGTGAGCTTCCAATCCCTCATCTATTTAAAACAAAACAAAACAAAAAAACTATAAAATTGCTTTTATAGAGTTGATATGAAATATCTAAGCACATAGTAGATATTTTGTTCATTTTCCCCATACGTTCTTCCCTTTCTCCAACACCTATAAAACTGGATTAGCCAAACAACACATATTCCCCAGAGCTGTTTTGAAGATTTAACTGAACAAGATAATCTATCTAAATCTTCTAGCACATGTAAGCCATACAAAACACGTTAGATGAAGGGAAATGAATGGAACGTTCTCTCCCTCGCCATACCCAGACTGCTGCTAGCCCAGGGATGGCGGCTCTGGTGGATGTCGTCATCATGTAGCATGGCGCACAGCTCAGCAAGAGGCTCGGCTGGATTCCAGCCCTTTCTTGTTCCCTCAGAACAAGTGTCCCATGCAATGAACCACTTGCACACCTATGTGAAGGGTCCTGATCTGAATTCTTACATCAGCACTCTCCATACCTATTTTTGCAGGGGGCTGTATTCATGGCTTATTTTCACTCCTACAGGAGATAACAATATAAAGCATTTGGCACAGTTACTGGCAAAGAGGCTCAGCAAATGAAACATATTATCATGGTCAATAGCCTATTTTATTACTGCAGTGGCTAATACAGACCTTGGGGTTAGAAGGCAACTGCTTTTGAGTGTATCATTTGTTTTAACCAACCTGAATACCTTATTAACTGTAACCCAGGGATTATGGAATTTGCTACATGGCATAATATGAAATACTGTCTGCATATGTCCATAAAATCATTTACTAATAATCCAAAAGTCAGACTGAGAACAAAAAAAGCCTCTAATTTATTTGTGACCTTCTTTCTTAAAAATTAAAACTAAAGTTCTAAAACTTGGCAGGCTTCGTCAAAATTTACTAAGGTATTTTGAACAGAATGAACATGGGTTAGTCCTGGATTCAAGTCTAATTCATTCATGAGCAACATAATTAATGACTCTGGGCTTCAGTTTCCTTAAATGAAGTTGGAGGATAACAACTAAAAAGTTGGTTGGGTGGCCACAGGAACGAAACAAGAAAATGCACACCAAGTTACTTAGCGTGCGGTCTAGTGCTTGCTTACTTGGTGTCAATAAACGGACATGGGTTCTGGACACGTGCATGCACACACATTATCAATACATTTTCCCACCTACTAAGTCTAGCCCTTTCCTTTCTTTTTAGTTCTTAGGATATGGTTTCTGCCAATCAGAACTTACTGTCAAGACTCAAAGGAACTGTAATTAGCCCCACTTGGCAATTTCCCCCAGCCCTAATGACACAAAAGCTACATTTTCAATTTACAGGAGGAGAGTTCACGTTAGAAGGCTCATTCTTGAAAGATAAAAACAACAAAGTGAAAAGCAAGAGTAATGTCAATATGGTATCAAGTGGCTACATCAGGATACAGAAATGTATCAGTGATGACCAGATTACGTCTCCTGATCTTCAAAAGCAAGAAATTTGCGATGGAGATGTTCAGAATTAAGTCAACTATATACCAATCACCTCTGTCGGTGACAGCTGAGTGCGGTTTACATTCCTTTCTCATTTGGTGATGTATATGTACCATTCTCATATCTAAACAAAGTTAATAATAATTCCTTATTATTATAAATTTCACTTGACTTTACCTCTTCCTAATATATGTAAATACATGAAAATGTTTCAGGTGTGTGTGGAGGAAACACTGTTGATGCCCTACTCTGCGTCCCAGGCCTGACTTTGACTTCACTTGAAGCTATGGTAGGCAGTTTCCTGCAAGCTGCCAGCCTCCCTCCTCAAGGCCAGGGATTCTGCTCCTTTGCCTGAGGGCTGTCTCTGTTCCAGGAACTACCAGGAGGTTCAGGGGAGTTAATGCAGAACTGACATCGCTGGGGACAACCCTCCAAGGGTAGAGGGCAGGAGTCAGTGGAAAAATGCCCCAGACTCTCCAGACTCTGGTGGAACAATTCCAAGGTGGGTTCAACACAACTTCCCAGGGGTTCCCACAAGATTAATGTACTCATTTGCTCATAACAGACCCTTTATTGACCCTTTATTTCTTCTCTGTTCCAATTGCCTTACTCCCTCTTGTGCTTATTAGTATCACTTCTCAAATGAACTAGCACACCAAGGTGGTTCTTGTTTCTCAGACTCTGTGTGTGTGTGTAGTGGTAGTAGTGGTAGTAGTGGTGGTGGTAGTAGTAGTAGTAGTAGTAGTAGTAGTAGTAGTAGTAGTGCTAGACAGGCTCGTCTCTACTAAATTCTGGATAGAATCCAAACATCTCACACATGTAATTAGCCATGAAAACAGAAGTATAAGCCAATGATACTGAATGACTTGCTCTTTCCCACATGGAGTCATTGATCTGGTATACGCAACTTATAAAACTAGATGTAAGCACTGTTCTCAAAAAAGAGTTCATCGGCTTTCTCCAATCAACACACATGTTTTCCAGGGCATTTACAGTTAGCACTTTGCCTATTTATTGTTTTGTTAATATCCCAATTCTCCTCATTTCCCAAAAGACATCCTAAATCTTCACTAAATTCTGGAGAACTCTAGAGACATAAAAATCCATACATTACTTAAAGATAGGCATTTCTTCCCCCAATTACAAAGAAAACAATGGGAACAAAGTTTGAGGAGAAAAAGTGAAAACATAGATGAGCCTGGCTTCCGGGTTTACTGCAGGAACCAAGCTTCAGAGTGACAGGTTGTTCAAATAGACCCTCCTCATTCGGATGTAAATGTCTCAAGCAAATTTCAAAGACCAAAATGCCATTTCTCATTTAGCCTCTGTTTGGGATTATTCTGCCTCTGTTTCTCTAAATCGTATGAGGGAAAAAAGTCCAAATATATTTAATCTCTCCATTCAATGACCTTTATCCATACTTTCTTTAGTGTAGTGCTTAGACCAATTATCAATTATTTGTTGATCTGTTGGTGTCTCTCTGTCTGATGACCTGTGGACTATGTCCTAACCATATCAGAAGTCAGTTGAATAAATGAGTAGATGGTTATAGCCTAAGACAGGGAATCTTCCAGGATGGAAAATGTCAGGGTGATATACTTAGGTGTCAATCTGACACTGTCATTTCCAGACATGATGAAAGACTCCAGAGCCACTATACCTGCAAGCAAGGAAATCATATTACATCCTCAGAACATATGAAAAGGAGAAGCTAAGAACCTGCTAATGAGCTGACTATAAACTATATGGTAACTATACAAAGGCATTCCTCTTGTTCTTTGAGAATAATTTAACTCTAGTACATTCCTCAAAGCACTAATTTTCAGCCAACAATCATAACTAGAGATTAGGAGAAAAACTACTATATAATTATAATGTGATCTAGGATGAAAGTCTAATACCTGATATTTTTTTAAAAAGATTATGAAGGTGCATTTTTAATTTGATGCTCCAAAACAGAGCTTATAGATGCCACCTTACTAAGCAATTTCCAACAACTGCCAGGAGATGGCACTCTCACTCCATTCATTTACTAAGATTCTAGCAGGGCTCCAAAGTCATGAAATCCTAGAATGAAAGCTCTGGGGAAATAGAGGCTTAAGCAAAGAGATAAGACTCCGTAAGAGGATACTAAAAGCATCACCCCAGGGCCTATTTGCCCCCAGGTACAACCACTCTGTGACTAAGACTTTGCCTTTTGGTCTCCCAGAGAAAATCTAGTAATTCAGAGGCTGACAGGCTTCAGAACTAAGTTGAACCAAGACTAAGAAATGCTTTGCCTGAGAAGGTAACATGGCTGACAAATGAGTCTCAAAGTATATTGAAGAGCTTGTTGCAGGACAGAGTTTCAGCTCTCATTTGCTGCAGCTGAGATGAAAAAAAAATCACGAACAAAGCCTCAGGTATCAAGAATAAGGAAGACAAAAGGCAGAGGAAATAGTCCTTGAAGTTATGAGGTTAAGGCACTACTCTTTCTGCAAAACTGTTTAATTCTGACTACAAATAAATACATTAAAAGATTTTAAAAGCCAAGACGATTAATAAAAAGGAAATTGATTTTTTTTATCTGACTTCAATCAATAAACTCAAAACAAACATTGCTTTATACTGTATGATGCTTTGCAGTTCCCAGAGAATGGTCATTTTCTCATTTGTTCCCAGCAATAATTCAGTGAAGGTCATTGTAGTTCTCATTGCACAGATGTGGAAACCGAGGCTCTTGATGGCTGACTAGGCCAAATAAGTGCACGAAATAGCCACATAGTTCTTTGGCTTAAACTAGATTAAAAAGTAGTCTGATCACACACAATTATTTTGAAGGAAACGTGTGTCGCTTGGATTCTTCATCAGGTTATTTGTTTCTTGCAGGATGGGCAAAAAAGGGCAAGAAAGGGCTCTAAATGCAGTGGGCTCTGCCAGCGGCAATCTACAGATGGTCAACCTCTGGGTCTCAGTTACAACTAGACTAAAGGGATATTTGATAAGCTTCGTTCCTTATCTATACCAGCAAAATAAACACATATCATTTCTAGACAATAACTTGTCTTTAAGTGTCAAGACAATAGTTATTAATCAATCTTCCATATAGCTCAGTGTTGTAATACCTAATATATCAATAATGAGAGCTTATATTGTCTCTATCTTCATCCAAAAAAATAAATGTTATTTCAAAATCTAATATTCTCAATCAAGTTTCCGAACAACAAAGTAGTAACATCTTAAAATTCTGCTTTTTCAAAAAACAGCTCAGTGAACAAGTCATGAAAGTTTTCCATTGTATAAAGGTGGAACGTTCCATACAAAATTTCAGATTAGTACAACTAAACTTCTACCTCTAATTTAAGGAAGGACTAAGGGATCAAATAAGTGCTTCTGGGGAAAAACAGACATGGAAAAAAAGTACTAATAGTCTGACAGACAAATAAAGAGCAGAATCTACTTCTGAACCACAGCTGTCTACCTGATAACTCCTTCAGTCTCTGGGTGAAAACATACTTTACTGTTTGGGCTTACAAATGTTCACATCAAAAGAAGTCAGACTTGAAAAAACAACTATCAAAGCCCTGTGGGGAAGTTGGAATTTGCAGTTTAAAATTACAAGTAGATCATTTGAAAGTGGGGCAAATTGTCGCAGTGTTTTAGATCCATGCCTGCCCGATACAGAAGAAAAGTCAAAAAGCAAGGAACATGTGTGTGGGGATGAAAAGGGGAATTCAATATTCTAGCCAGAAACTGTGAGCTAAAATGGTGGCTATTAAGGAAGGTATAGGAGGGTTGTTTTCTTTTAACTTTATAGCGTTGAAGGATGTTGTCCAAATCAGTTGCCATTCTGTAACTCTTGGACTCCAGGGGATGAAGTTTAAGTTGTATGTGTGTACCCCACACAAAAATGAATGAATCATAGACTGCTGGAGCCAGAACTGATTTTCAAGGTCTTATACTCCACCTGACAGGGCCCAGAGCAGATTGATTAAGCCCAAAAGGCAAAGATGCTGGGAATAGAATCCAACATCTTGATCCTCAACCAAGGGTTCTTTCCATTCCACTTGCCTATAACCAAGAGTCTCTAAACAAGGAGTCTGGGGAAAATAGGAGTCACCACATCCCCACTCCAGAAGGACCAACGCATCATCTTCAAGGAGATGTGTGTTTTAAACCAGCAATGTGAAATGTTTTTAAAACTTGAGATTGTCTGCTCCCTCCCTCGGTTTCAAAGCAGAAAGTTTAATTACGTGGACTCGAGAAAGGCAAAGCTGTCAAGTTAAAGGAAGGGGTTTGCTCTCTCAGTAAATCTCTAAAATCTTGAAGAGCCAAGATTACCAGGAAAGACAACTTCGGTGGAACTTTGGAAACACGACAGTAAAATGAGATTCAGAAAAGACAAGACATCTCTCATGCCTCACAACTGGTGGATACATTACTATGTCCAGCCTCTCAGTTATTCATATTGCTTTGGGTGAAAAAGATTTTTTTTTTTTTTGCTGTAGATACTTTTTCATACCTTCTATCTCCCTCCACCCAGAAGATAGTGGCTGATTTTTGTCCTCCATTCAATCTTAAGCTTGTGCAAAGCAATTGTGTAATCAACCTAGAATCCTTAAGGGTTCTTGGCACCCACACCGCCCCTCACTTGGGAGCACATATGTAGGTCAGTGAGTATCAGCTGTGAAGCTGACTTGGCAGTCAAGCAATAAACCTGTGGTGATGGGCACAATTACAGCTCAGTCCCTGAAACCAAAGATCACACAGTTTGATAGAAGTGTACAATTTCCAAGGCTATCAACTGTCCTGGAAGTGAACTCATATACGATGGATTAAATACAGACACCCGTATTCATACAGTGTCCCTTCCAAAAATCCACTCAGGTTAGGTTTTATAGTTAAGTGGGAAAAAGGCTAAAGGACAAGCATTCTTTTATAAGATGGTGCTGGCTCAAGAAAAGTCATTAAAGGACTCAAACACAAGCGTGGAGTGAATTTGAGACCCAGAAATTCCTATTTTTATGGTAGTGACCAAAATGACATCTGTGCACAGACCCACATCTGGTCGCGAGAGCGGCTTTCTGATGAAAAGTTCCATAAATCCATTTTAAACAGGGGGAGGAAGAGGTGTGGGGAGAAACCCTCCGACAAAACCACAGCCAAGTTCTCAGCATTTCCACTAGAGGTCGTGCCTTCCTCATTTTTCTTTTCAGTTGTTGGGCAGACTTCAACCAAGGAAAGGAAAAGGCCTGATGGTTGGGTGTAAGTATTTTAACTTCATACCTAATCGTCCCAATATGCTTTCAAAGTGAGTCACAAATAGATTTGGATTTCAGAGACAGTGTTTCTCACTGGCAAAGCCCAAATGCCCAAGTTCTGTTTCCAGAATCCTATTGAAATGATGGGATGTCATACATTTACTGATAAAAATTCCATAGCTGTGGGATGAAAGGGGCATATGAAAAAGAAAGATGCCCGAAGAGATAATGTGATGGAGAGATTACAAATCTAGAATACAGAAGACCCTGAATGTGAACCCTAGCATCGTGATTTATTAATATTAACTATGTGACATTTGGATAAGTTGATTTTTTGAAACTTTAGTTTCCTAATTTTTTTTTTAAATGAAGATACCACCTCTTTCAAAAGGCTATTATGAGTCATGACTGAAACAATTACATAAAGCTCCCAACATAGTGTCTGAAACTTTGCAGATGTTGAGAAAATGCAATTTTCTTTTAAAAATAGCATTCTGCTCACACTTCTCTAGGTCAATCAATAACACTGGTTTTTATCTTGTTAATTGGGCATGTGACTTTTTAAAAAATGTTCCAGTATTCGTTTATTCAACCATTTCCTTCCCTCCCCTGTTTTCCTTTTCTTTTGATTTTAGTTTCTTCATGCTTTGTAAGTGTCAAGTAATGTGGGTTGAATGAATTAAAGTTCATGACAACTCTGCCAGCTTTGTAAGAAAACACTTTTAGTGAAAAGTTACTACAAACTACCCGATCGGTAGGAGTAACGAATGAAGGGAAAAGGGAAAAGGGAGAGGATGGAAAAGAGAAAAAGACAGATGTACTGATTTTTATGGTCAGTTTTTAATATTATCTTTTCTATTCTCTCACAAATTTGATATATGAGCAAAATGTAGTGAAATCCTGGATACTGAACAGATTGTTTTGCTACCACAGTGGTTCTCTAACTAGCATGCAGAATCATCTGGTGAAATTATTATAAAACAGATTGCTGGTCCTCAGTCCCCAGAGTTTCTGATTCAGTGGGTCTGGGGCAGGCCTGAGAATCTGCATTTCTAACAAGTTCCCAAGTGATTCTGATGCTGCTAGTCCCGGACCACATTTTAAAAACCACTGATTTAGCAGAGCCACAGAATTTACAATTCAACTGTGGGAAAGAAAATGGAATCAGAATTAGAAACCTAGGCTCCAGTCCTGATTTTCCATTAAGTCATCATATGGTCGGTTAGGTCACTACCTGTCACACGTCATTTGCTTACCTGTAAAGAGAAACGTCTGTCTACCAATGAGATCATGAGGGTCAAAAGAGGAAACAGGTAAATTAAAACTGAAAAATTAGAAAATGCTCTCTAAGAACAAAGTATTATGATTAGCAATTCTAAGCAGCCTATGATAATTAATGTGAATAGTCAATCTGTGTCAGGGGGTAGCCAGATTTCTGGTCAAGTATCTCTGGGTGGGTCTGTGAGGGTGTCTCCAGGAGAGTTTAGCATTTGAATTGGTAGGCTCAGGAAAGCAGACTGTCCTCCTTCCCAATGTGGGAGCAGGAGCAGCATCTACACGCCTCCCTCCTCCGCCCCCCAGTCCTGAACAGTACAAGAACAGGGAGGGAGGAGGAATTTGTTCCTTTTTTTCTGTCTCACTGCTCCAGCTGGGACATCTCATCTCATCTTCACCCAGATTTATACCACTGGCTCCCTGGTTCTGAGGCCTTTGGACTCAGACCAAATTAAACCACCAGCTTTCCTGGGTCTCCAGCTTGCAGATGACAGATACTGGGGCTTCTCAGCCTCCATAATTAAATGAGCTGATTCCTCATAATAAATCTCTTTTTATATCCTATTGGTTCTGTTTCTCTGGAGAGCTCTAATACACAGAAAATTACTTAAAAGATTTTCTAAAGATTGGTAATTGATAGTCTTTGGTTCTAGTCTGGGTTCTGCTTCTGGCTCACCCTGGACACATACCTGACCTTTCTGGGTCATAGTTTTCCATCTAGCAAAGGATTTAGAGATAAAATGATTTCTGAAGTTTTTCAAATTTAGAAATGCTATGGTCCTGGGAACAGAACTGGAGCAGGGCCTGAGCTCGGGTAGGTAGGTCTCTCAATACAGGAAAAAACCTCTCCCCTCCCAGAGCTGAGGGCAAGCTCTTTTATTGTATCTGCATGGATCACGCAGCAGTAACGTAAGGGTCACAAGCTTTGCCCACACTTCAGCACAGACCAGTTGCAGAACCCATAGGTGTGCCGTGGCTCCCACTAGCCCTTAGCATGAGTCCTCAAACATTCCAAAACCAAGCTCTATATTGACGATCATAACCCAAAACGGTAAATATGTCATCATTAGACAGGTAATACCAGAGCCTTATACCATCCATTTGGTGTGATAAATGCTTGAGATTCTGTCTCCAAAATGTCTGTTGCATCGTGCCTTCACCGCACATGCCACTGCCACTGTGTCACTGTCACGGTCAAGCTCAGGCCCTCACATCTCTAAAAGGGATAGCTATTAACACCTCTTAATTGGACTCTACTCCCTACCACCATCACCCTGCATAAGCTGCCAAAGGAGCTTCTTAAAGGATGACTCTAATCACATCACTTCCCTGCTTAAAATTCTTTGATGACACCCTTATCGCTGCAGTCAAGGCCTCCTACATCCTAAAGTCAAACTCCATTTCTACATTTATCTCACTGCTCCCGTATGCCCCTCAGTGGCTCTAGCACCAAAATGCTGCCCCCAAAATATGCTGGTTCCCCAAATATGCCCTGTACTTTCTGGCTTCCCCCATATCTTCTGTTTGCCCTTCATCTCCTGGTGAAATCCTGCCAATTCTACTCCTGAAAGCTTTTGCCTCGTAAACCTCCACAGTTGGAAATAGTTCCTGATTAACCTGACACTGTATGAGATTTATGATGTGACTTGTACTGCAGCTATTTGAGTTCATTCCCTTGTCTCATGTAGGATCATGAGGTTTTGTGAACGGGGAAGAGAGCCTTACTCAGCTGTCTCCCTCCCCCACCCCCCGAGTCCTCTGGGGGTTAGGCTACCGAGATCTAGTCTGAATGGATACAGTCTGTCATTGTAATATGACCTAGCTTGTATGAACTAGCAAATAGTGGAATCATGTCAGCACAATAGAAGTGTTCATATGCAATTTTTCCAGAATGTTAATATTTTGTACAACCAAAGAATAGCAACTAACCCAAACATACTCAATCACAGCAGAATATAGAAACCCATGGAGAGAATGACACTCACATTCTTCCTGGCTCAGACCAGCATATGGGCTGTCACTCAGGTGCCGTGTGTGTGTGTGTGTGTGTGAGAGAGAGAGAGAGAGAGAGAGAGAGATTTTAGTCCATTTATCCTTGTCTCCAAAATTCAACAACTTTAATCCTTCTTTACCTTTTCCATCAAGCCTCCATTAACCTTTTTTAAAGGTAAAGTTCTATCTTAGAATGATATTTCTTCATTTTTTAGTATTGTCATGGCTTTTGTTAACATCTCGGTTATAAAGTCTAATGGGTTTTGAGTGATTTTCTCATAACCGTCTGATTCCCACAATCCCTGATGTTTTTAGAAAGCAATTTCGCAGAACCTGAGGATTTTAAAGAATGCACACACTGCATCGTTACATAAGTGCCCAGACTAAATTCAACCAGGGACCAAAGAAGTCAGACAACTGGTCAGAAGGAATGACTGCTGATTGCAAAGTCCCTCAATACAATTCCCCTGAATGTTAACTGCTCAAGCCAGCTCTCAATAACTGAAAATTAAAGAGAAAGGTTGAAGGTCTCCTGCCAGAGTCTAGAGGTGCCGGTGGAAATGCTCCTGGAGGAGACAGAGCTGACCGGAGCTGACCCTAGAACATAAGTGACTCTTATTTTTCCTGGAGAGCTGAGCAGGTCTGGAGAGTGCTAGAGGCAGAGGTCGCTGGGCTCCTGAAGAGAGGGAGGACATTCAAGGGAAAAAGGAATGGAAAGGGGAAAAGGAAAATGAGATAAAAAGAGAAGCAGGAATCAACATTTACAGAAAGTCTGCTATGAACCAAGTATATCGTTCTATCAACATTTACATGCAAAGATCTTTCAGTTTGACGCTCTGTCCTCAATTTACATGAAAAGAAAGTCAGGCCCTGTAGTTGAGGGATTTGCCTAAGGTAACTAAGTGGGGTTGCTTGAGTCCCAAACACTGGCTTTTCACTGCAGTGGTGGCTTCCAAATGGAGCACCAAGGGTCAAGCCTCCCCTGGAGTCCTGTAATGAGTAGAGGGTGTGGGTAGGTCAGAAATGTAAAGAGACTGTGCACCAAATAGACAGAACCTGGGCCTCCCACCCCCAATTAACCATTTTTATTTGTTTTACACATTGGGCTTCCTCTGATGCTTCTATTTGAAGTAAGAGTCCCACTGTTTTGAAAGGGAGGTGGGAAAAAGGTTTGAAAATCACTGCATCATATAGAGCTGGCTATTTCCCAATTCTGCCTGAGGCTAGCCTTCAGCAGAAAAATAAATCAGTGCTTACAAAAGATCTACTCTCTACGGAATGCATTGTGGGGTCCCCACCTCCCTGCTCTAATCATTCCAAAGCTGTCTAAAAAGGCTTCATTCTTTGCCAACTTCACTTGCTCGTTTGACTATCTCTTCGTCTTTCGAGACATTCCAAGGCGCCACAGGAGCTTGAGAAGTGCAGGCAGCTTGGACAACACACCCTCCACTTCTGAGCACTGGGGAGAAGCTGTGGACCGCAAGGGGGCTCTGAACCCAGAGCAGCACATCTGGACCCAGTCCTGGTGCTCGGAAGAGGGCGTCACTTTCCCTCCCCAGGCTATTTCCTCACTACCAATAAGCTGGTGGACCAGATGGCTTTTATGTTCTGACTTTAGGAAGTCTATACAGAAAAAGAGTGTGTTCTTGAGCCAAAGGAAAGGAGGCGGGGATGTATTAAGAATGAGTTTGCAGTAAGTCAGAGCTAATAGGTGTAAAGTGCAGAGGCAAACACAGACCCCTCAGACAGATTATTTCTCTAAAATTCATACTGAAGAACAGATGGAGAAAAAGACAATCAGAATGTTGTTATAACTTAAGCAGAATGGAACAGAACACATCTTTAATTCCTCTAAAATAAGACTCCTAACAACAAAAAAGGTAACTGCAGATCTTTCTACAGACCTCTGCAAGCCCAGGGGTGAGGCTGTGTGGCAGGGACAGGACGCGTGTGGAAGTTTCTTTAAAGTGGTTACAAAGAAAATAAACGGGCACTGGATTTATGGCCAGTCTCTGGGCAATGAATGATTTGTCACCTTCTCCTTCTGGTATTGATTGTCGCCTCACACAGACGACGGATGACTGCTGATGAAAGTGCATGCGTCTCGGTGACTGCTCAGGCTGGGTTTGCAACCCTCCTCCAGCATCCTACCCCATGTTCTCTCTCTGCAAAGGTCCCACTCTCCTCATAGCAGCTCAGCTGGCCTCATCTGCACACATCTGGAGGTACTACCCCTGGGATGCTATATCGCAGCTTCACCACCTGTTTTCCGTTCCTAGAAATCTATGTAAAACAAATGGAATACTTTGACATTATCTACCCTTCAGAGACAAATGTACATGCCACTTATCAGAAAATTCTCTTTGATGCTGCTGTTTTCCAGATTTTGTTAAGGCCACTATCCAGCCACTCTTGGCCTCTTAATAACATAACCCATTTATTGAGCATCTGTGTTGGTCCAAGGGCTTTTTGCTTATTACCATTAATCCTTATAACGCCCGAGTAGTATGAAGAAATGGAGACTCTGAGCTTAAACACTTGCCTGAAGTTACACAGTTTGTGGTTCTGATCTTTGAAGCCAAGTGTCTAATTCAAAAGACGGAGCTGATTTACAAACATCACGCGCAAGTTAAGTGGTGACGACTATCCACATCGGCTTTCCGCCATTCCTCTCACTCACCCTCACAACTCCACTATTGCCTTGGGAGATGGCAAAGTAAATGAAGCTTTCAACAAGAAATAAAAGAGCTGGGAAGTACAGGGGCAGACAAAGAG
Source organism: Pteropus alecto (assembly GCF_000325575.1). Taxonomy (NCBI): domain Eukaryota; kingdom Metazoa; phylum Chordata; class Mammalia; order Chiroptera; family Pteropodidae; genus Pteropus; species Pteropus alecto. The sequence goes on along the minus strand of NW_006431916.1, from coordinate 3,844,611 downwards.
AACTGAACTGAGAGACATTTTCAGGCCTGAATTTTCTGTCTTTTCCCTCTCCTCATGCCTGAAAGTCTACCCTTTAGGTTCAGTTTCACAGTTGGAAAACAAAACAAAACAAAACAAAACAAAAAAAAACAAAGTTGTATTTTAGTTCTCTCTATCTGCTTTATCTCTGGGAAAAATGTTCTTCCCTTTGGTTCTCTTTTGGAAAACAAAACAAAACAAAACAAAACAAAACAAAACAAAACAAAACAGAAATTGCTTCTCGGAAGTTATAGCTGTAATTACCATTTACTCCTTAGTATAAATGCGTCCAATCAGAGTGCAACATTCTCACCTCAGTGTAGACAACTGCCAGCCAGAATGGGGGTTTTGATTCAGAGTGGACTGAGTGATTTCTAGATTAACAAAGGACCATGATGGGACATCAGAATGCTGGAAGGCCCTGAGGACAGTAGTTAGAGACAGAGAGGCCTCAATAGGTAGTGCCAAGGAAATTATGTCAATTTCAAAACTCGGCTCAGTTCTCTTCCTCTTCCTTCCTCCTATATAGATTCCTACTCCCCAAAGACAAGCTAATAAGATGAGCATTACAGTTGAGCTGCAAACTGCGTTAAAACGGCACCTGTAAACCTACCCATTACTTGGAATGTTTTCACATGGAAATATGTGATCTGTTTTTAAGCAATCAAATATATAGCCATCACATTCCTAAATGTATGGCTGCCAAGGACACTATTCACAGAAAGTCACAAAGCAGCTAATTACACACGCCACAAACTTAATAGTATTAATCCAAAGGAAAATGAGGAGTTAACTTCTGCTTAAATTCTTCATTCCTAATAGGAGTTGTTTCTAAACGTAGTTGAAGAGGAGACTCTGTAATATCCTGGAGAGTCTCTTCTTACTGTTTCACTTTAATTATTGGTTTCTCTCCAAAATGAGGTTCAATAAAAAAGATAAGTCCATTTAAGACACTAATTTTGATTGGCATGGTGGGAGAGAATTCATTATTAAAATGGGATATTTATGGGAACTTTAGTACTCTCACGCCTTTTAAATACCTACCAAGAAGTTATCCTAAGAGACACCAGAGCAAATGCCAATGACTGGGCTTTGTGGACAGTGAAATCCAATACCAGACCGGTGGTATCGGGGTGATTTTGAGGAAGCATAAGGTCCAAAGGGATGGACAGGACCAAAATATCTGAAAGAGCCTGCCCTATTCCTAATAAGCTGGTGACTCTCCCTGTGGCCATGAACATGTCACTTACCTTTCATGGCTTTTGCTTCTCCGTGTACAAAAGAGAAAAAAACATTCCATCACTCACATTCATCTATCTCAAAAGTGCATGAGTCTTTAGCACATTCAGTCTAATCACTACATTTTGTAGATGAGAATACCGAATGCCAAAAAGGTGCTGCTAGTAGCTAAAACCCACAAAACTAGTGGGTGTCAGAGCCATAACTAGATCAAGGTCACCTAATTCTTAAACCAACACTATGACACCCCGGTATGAGTCAGGTGGTGGTGAGACGGGTGGGCTACAAGTGTACAAACACAAATCCTTTACATGATATCCTGGCCATCACACTAACGTCAACAACAATCAGCTAACATTTGATTTCTACAGTTTCTACTAACAGATAAGATAGGATATGATAATATAATATGATAGAAATCATTTTGATACATTTATAAGCCAGCATAGTATTCGAAGTCAAATTTGCATTTTTATACCTGTTATTTTCACACTGAATATTCTGAGTTCTAGTTTATTTATGGCTTTCAGCAAACACATTTAAAATAAAGAAAAATGGGATTACCTGTAAGGAAAGTCTGTTTAGAACAGGTTTCATTTTAATTAATGTCATATAAAAATGAGTACAATTTGCTTTAAAAACAGAGTAAATAAAAGTCTGAGAATCTCTACAATGACTTGCGACTGGAGAATTCCTAACTGTATCTAACAAAATGCGTTCCTTCTCACGAATAGACAAGAAAAAGGTTGTTCGTGATTGGCTTGGAGCTCCAGGTATACATTCATATATGTAAAAGGTTAATTTTAAAAGACCAGTATTTGTGCCAACCTGTTTTATTCAAATTACTTCGTTGGTTTTTTTTTTTTGATAAAATTGATAGATAAAAAGGGTGAGAAAATACAAAAATCCTGGAAATAATATTTAGCTCCTATGCTAAAATATAACAAAAATATTTCGACTAGAAAGAGATCACTAATGATAGCCTAATGACCTTTGGGACAAAAAGACAAAATCACTGCATCTCCTCTCTATGCTGATATATGTTTAATAAAAATCTGTGAGAACTCTGTGAATGGAAGTATTAATCTTTTGTGTTGGCCACACGCCCGACTTTACCAAGAGAATCCTAGACAGTAGGAATAGTGTCAGATCACTGAAGAACTTAAATTCCAAAGGAAGAACTTAAGATTTCATTCCTTAAGACCTGTTATCCACCTTCCTCTTTAGAATGCAAGCTAAGGACAAGAAGAATGTCCCCCAGTGCTTAAGGCCCTCACTGTCAAAATTCGATGCATGTTTGTTGGATTTAAAAAAAAAAAAAAATACTAAAGTATGTTGGGAGGTCTAATAAGACTTCAAATATTTTGGCAAAAAAATCAAGTTATTTTTAAAAAAACCAGAAAGTTTAAAGTTGGGGTCTGCTGGAAAATAAGGGAAGAAAGAATGGAGTATGGAAGAAAGCGTTTTAAAGGGAGTAACATCTTGAGCTGAGCCTTGAAAGAAGGTGGTTTGGAGATGTGGGCAGGGTTCTGGAGCTGGCTCTGTCTGATTTCTGAAAAAAATAATTAACTTTTCTGGGCATCAACTGCCTCCTGCATGACATGATTAGTATAGATAACTTAAAATATTTTCCAGCTCTAATAATTTGATTAAAATAACTGATGTTTTATAAAGATGTGCTTGAGTTTAATTGTGGTCCGTAGAGTATATTTAAGGAGCAAAATGTAGAATATATTAAGGTTGTCATTCCTTTTTATAAACGTCTGCACTTTGAGTATTAAACTTTTGCCATCCCTTCTCCAAAAATCATTACTGCTTCTCTCTACTTTGTGTTCCGACACCAAGTACGGCCTGTGTTTTATCACATTCTTATAATCCTCTTTTACACTATATACAGAAAAGATGCTCAAAACATCCTGGGAGGTACACGGAGGTAAGTCCAACCAAATACTTCTTTGTCCTAGTCTTCACCTTCTTATTTGAAGGAGCAACTTAAAATACGACATCCTCCGAGTAGCTTTTCTTGACTGCATCAAGCTTAAGGGTCCTCCTGTGTGTTTTCATACTGTCGTGGGCTCCCCCTAACATATTCTTGATACACTACTTACTTATTTATCTATTAGAATGTAATCCCTTGAGAGTAGGGGCCTGGTGGTGTTCTGGCATATTTCTAATTGTTAGCACAGTAACTCTCACATTGCAAGCATCCAAAATGCTTCTTGAATGGATGAGAAAATGAATGGCGAAAACAGAAGCCTGGATAAATGTGTGTGGCGGGGGCAAGGGAATGCGATTCATTGCAGGCAAATTCTCTTGCCAAGCAAGTCACGAAATGGCGCATGGAAGAGACCTCAGAGATCATCTGGTCCAACCCCCTCATTTTCCAGAAGCCAAAGAATCTTGGCACAGTGCCCAACGAAATATAAAAGAATGTTTCAGGAAACATATAAAAGGATATTAGGAAAAGCAAATATTCTCTCTAATAAATGATGATACCAGCCCACGCAATTTGCAAGCGGAACTTAATTAAAATATTCACAGTACTGATTTTATTTGGCCTTTATTAGTACCTTCAAATGTGTCCACTTATTACCTAGTGATGTCAAGTCTACATCATCCATGCTCGATTACTCAGTATGTAGATCAGGCAAGATTCATCCCTTGTCGCCCTCCTGTGTTTCTCCAGACTTTCAATGCTCATTAGCACCTCCAACAGAAGGCTGAGGAAATGAAACTCCAATTTATCTGTCAACTGTTGAACCAGCATGTTGCGTCAGTCCCACCCCCACATGGAAGTCTTTGGACAATTCTGAATCAACAAGATGTTGGCAGCTGTGTTCATATGGTTCAGTAATTGCATTGTTTCCTACTGTGCTCTAAAGGTTGTAAAATGAATTTATTAAATAACCTATACAAAGAGAATGTGCTGTAGGCTAGCAGAAACAGCTCTGGGCTGGTGTTGGGAAACTGTCTTTACAGGCTCACTTCGACCGCTAACCTTGATTCTAGTTTTTCCAGTCTCAGGCTCCTAAGTATTTAAGAGGATAATAATTCTGCCCTGGGCTGTAGAGAAATTTCTGGCATCTAAACCATATGTGCTTTCCCTCTTGCCACGCATAGCTTTAACAATTAGCAAATTCTTTGTACATGAGAACCTAGCACACTTACTTTCAGCCTAAATTATGCCCCTTGAGTACAACAGCTATGACAGAAACTGGTACCCAGTTCTTGATGGGATGCACCAGAATCTAACTGGCTGCTTCATACTGGAAGCCAATGGTTAGGAAAGGAAAATTGAGCCCAGGCACACGAAGCATATAATGGAGGAATTTGAAAATACGCAGTATAGAAACCAAGTCTATTGTGTTTGGTAAGTTTGCTAGTTAAGTTGTTGGCTTGCTAGATATCTTAGGTTATCAAAACTAGTTGGTGTTTTATAAATCTAGGCTTATGCTGGCTTTGTGACAGAATGAGAAATATTTTCAAGTGAAAATGAAAAACATACTTGGTATATAATTGTAAGTGTAAATGAGAAAAAAATAAATAAAACCAACCCTATTTCAGTTAGTGCTACACAAGCCTCTAAATCTCAGAAGGCAGACAGAGTTTGAGATTACAGAGAATGTCCCCAGAGAGTTGCCCCGCTGAGGGGCAGGTGGAAAGTCTCCCTGGCTCTCTGGTGTCAGCTGAGCCCTAAGTAGCACAAGGTCTCTTGCGTCATTGGGGTATTTTTTTCTGGATAGAGAGGAGGCTGAGAAAAGGTGCGATTGGGGAGGACACCTTCTCCTCAAGTGGGAGTTTGGCGCTCACTCAGGGCCCTAATTTTGGCCTCAATTGTTTTCTCACTTTTTCTTTAAAAGCAAAAAATAAAATAATGAAATAAAAATAAAATAAGGCTCTCTTTCAATCTTCTTTTGAACCTCCTCAACTAATCATTTTATAAATGGGGCTCAATTCAGGTCCACAATCATTTACTGAAATCTACATATAGCCCCACACTTCTAGCCAGGTGGTCGGTCGCTGACAGATTACTTACCCTAGGCTCGACCATCTCCACAGTAGGGATAATGACTGTTAAAGTTTAAGATAAGGCATATAAAGCACATAGCCCAGTGCTGGATACTAGAGAAGTCTGTCGTAGGTAGGCTAGGTCCTCTATTTCCCAATCTCTCATTTAAATATATCTTACAGACAGAGAAGTTTAAGTAGCTACTTAAGGACATGAAGTTAGAAAGTAAAAGATTTAGGAACTAAAATTAGGTCTGGCCCACTTTAAATCTCACCTGCTTTCTGTGACAAGATGTTGGTGTGAATCTCTGGGACATTTTGTTCTTTCTAGACTGACTGGGTGGCAATGCCCTTCAATGCACTCTTCTGAATAAATTAATGGTACTGTTTTGCCTTTTTTCACCTCTCTCTTGAAACAGGAGACTGGAATATGAATGTAGACGTTCATTATTGGAGCTTTGTTTTTTAGATTCTGGCTGAATGCAAATTTACTTCATTTTCTAATTAGGAGCCTTCTAGACAATTGCAGGTCAACAGCCTGATCAGCAGCACAGTGGAGTTTGACTTTTAAAAAGCCACCCACGGTGCTGCACTGAGAGTTGAGGAATGTGCTGTGGACAAAGGCAGGAGGACAAGGTCTCAGCTCACTTCTGCCTCAGGACCAGGGCCAAGAAACCTGAATTCTTAACTCACGGCTGCTGTAGCAAGTCACTTCCTCAGCTGGAGCCAGTTTCCCCATCTGGAAAACAGTGGATTTGGACTGGTTGATATATTTTTAAAGTCATGTTTATTGAGGTATAAATTACATACAATAAAATACATCCTTTTGAAGATACGGTTTGATGCACTGGACAAAGGTATACAGTTGTATAACTGCAGACACAAGACATAGATTTTCATCACCCCAAAAATGTCCTCATATCCCTTTGTAGTCATCCCCCTTCCATCTCAAGCCCCAGGCATTCTCTGTTTTCTGTCCCTATAGTTTTTCCATTTCTCGAATGTTATAAACATAATAGTATGTAGCCTTTCATGGCTGGCTTCTTTCAGTTAGCATGACGCTCTTAAGATTCATCCAGGTTGATGTCATCAAATCGATAGCTTGCTCCTTCTTATTGCTAAGTGGTATTCCACGGTATGGATGTGACACACTTTGTTTACCTACTCATGAGCTGACCCACAATTGGGCTGTTTTTAGTTTTTTCAGTAATACAAATAACTGTTGTAAACATTTGCATGCAGACCTTCGCATGGACATAAATTCCATTTCTTTCAGGTAAATACTTAACAGTAGCACAAGAACAGATGCGAAGTAAGTGCATGGACTCAATACTGAGAGCCTTTCCAGCCTTGATAAGTCTTATCTTCTCTTTTTACTTCTCTGGACATACCAGCTTTCGGCTGAAACCAGCCTGGGTGGACTGTAAAACTATTACCTACTAGCTGTGTAAGGTAAATGCCTTCACCTCTCATGGGCTTGGTTTCCTCCTGTGCAAACAGGGAGTGATCACGCTCCTCTCAGGTTGGTGGAAGAGTAAATGATGGCGTGTATGTGCTTGGCACACAGTAGTACTCAGTAAATAGCAATTTTTACCTTTTACAGTTATGGACTAGCATGGCTGATGAAGTAGTAGAAGGTGATAAATTTGATCCCCTTCCAAAGGTCCCCAGCAACCACCGGCATGTGAAGATGTAGTTCCCTGTGTCCCACTACAGAGACCTCACCATGTTCTCCTCCATTTCATAAGGTTCAAGAATTCCCTCTTACCACATACTATCTAATATGTTCCTCTTAATTGATGAGCAGGAAGACAGAGGACAGAGGTTTTATCATGGGTAAGAAGAAAGAGTGCCAGGGACAGTATTCAAGATATCTGCCAAGCAGCTGAAAGTGGCTAAAAGCATGGCAGCATTTATGGAATTGTGGGTTCAGAGTTTTCCTGAGAGTTAATGGGTGTGTGTGTGTGTGTGTGTGAAGAGAGGAGAGAAGCAAGAAAGGAGGATGGGGGAATCCACTGATGGGCATCTGAATAATGCACTGACGCATTTCGTTTTAAGCACTATTTATGTTCCATCCCACCCCCCACCCCCTGTAATTACCTCACCATTTTGAGCACCCAGCTGTTGCTGTCTGAAACCTGACCTTCACTGTGAAGAGGCTGGCAGAGGCTCGCAGCTGCAACGAGCTGCAACGGGCTGCCTACCCAACGATGCATGGATTCCTATCTGCTTAAACCTCTCTTTTCCTTAACCAACTTAGTTAAGTAAGCTGGTTTCCTTAGTTCCTTCTCCCCAGTTTGTCTCTCTGCCACAATAAAAGGAGGTAAGTACCCTTGAGAGAGGACTTCTGGTTGCAGTGAAGCTCTGCAGAGAGTGCTACTGGAGGCCTTCCTGGCTCTGTTCATTTTGCTACTCAAATTCTCGATCACTGACCAGAAGCAAGGGCATCAATCACACTGGAGCTCGTTAGAATGAGGACCCTCAGGCTGCATTCTAGACCTCCTGAATCAGCCTGTGTTTTAACAGAAAACCCAGGGAATTCGTAGGCACATTCAAGTTTCAAAAGTGCTACAATGGGATAGACATCCCAAAGAGTGTTCATTCACTCAATTTAAGAACTTGACTTAAGGTATGAGATGGTGAAGCTGATCAAAACAAAACTGTATTGGAAAAGGAGTGTGGTGGAAACAGCCAGCCCCTAATGATTTCCACTTTCTGATATTCATGCCCTTGTGTAGTCCTTGTGGACACTGGGTCAGGGTTGGTCTGTGCGGCAAATCAAACATGCAGAAGTGATAATGAGAGGTTTCTGAAATGAAGTCATCAAAAGCACTGCAATGTTGTCCTGCCCCAGTCTCTTGGATCACTTGCACTGACGGAAGCTGGTCACTCTACAATGGGCACTTTTAAGAGCCTGTGGAGAGACTTACAAGGGGGTGAACTGGGGACTCCCACTGACACCAGCATCAACCTGCCAGCAGTATGAGGGAGCCAGCTGGCCAGGGGAACAGCTTTCAGATGTAAGGCCCAACCAACATCTTACCTGCAACTTCATGAGAGACCCCCAAGACAGAATCCCCTAGCTAAGCCACTTGCAAATGCTGGGCCCAAGAAACTGTGTGATAATATTTAATGTTTTAAGGCACTAACGTTTGGTGTAATTTGTTTACTCAGCTATAAATAACTAGTACAAGAACACAGAGCTTGGTCTGAGTCTGGGCTCCCCCAACTAGTAGTGACTTTCCACAGTCACATCAATATCTTAATGTCTCGGAAGGTTTATCTGTAAAAGGAGCAACCAAAGTTCGTCAAACCTTCAACACTTTTGAATATACAGATGCACCATTATTTTCCATATCACTAAAACAGAAAAAAGATGCCATCAAATTCATACATCATCGATTCTAAAATGCATACTAGTTTTAGAGATGTAAAATCATGGGAAAATGTGCATCTTAAAATCAATGAAATACAGCCTTATACTTGTTCTGCCCACCACATGGAGATGCTCTAAGGGTCAATGGTATAACAGATGAGAAGGCACCTGGAGGGAACTGCTGGCAGCATCCTGAAGCACCAGAGCTTGAGAAAGGGAAATGATATTATGGTTCCAGGCCAGCTAATTAAGCTGGCTCTGCTGGGGGTTATCATCTCACTTGTCAGGCTATTGCCTCAAGCTCCTATCACAATTTATGTTCAGAATGACTGCTACAAAGCACAGGAATAGTCGAGGAAAACCACCTATGGCATGCTCCTAAACTTGCTTGAGCATTAGAAACCACTTGGTGCATTTGTTAAACATGCACCCAGGCCTCTTGCTAGGGACTTTGACTCAGTAAATGTAGGGCAGGCGTTGGAACCTATATTTTAACAAAGGCCCCAGGCAGTTCTTGTGAACACAAAAGTTTTAAAACACTGATCTAAACAAGATAATATCCATCTGCTTACTGATATTTTTTCTTGCATCAAATCATAATAGAAAACTATAAACCTGGATTGCCTGAGCTATGTCCCTAATATAAAAAATGCCTTCAAACTAGTATAAGATTTTGCTAAAGGTCAATGTCAAACCACAACAACAAAAACAAACAGAAAACTGTCCTACCAGGCTGAGTTTGCCAGTGGCTGGAAAACTTACTGAAGTTATGGAAATGTATACTATTTAGTTATAGAAATTTATACTATTATTTTTATAGTAAAAAAATTGGCATAATTAATAGATTAAGGAATATATCTCCTGATAGACTGATCTGTTTCCTTTTTCATCAGTCAATAAAAGTTGCTGGGCAATCATATTTTCATTTTTGGCTTAGATTGCCAGGAATCTTTCACCTAAAATTCATGTCCCAAAACAAAAACAATATTAACAATAGTAATATACCTTTGTTAAAAAAGCAAACAAACAAACAAAAAAAACAATTGCTATTATGCAAACCTTTTTGTGAGGTTTTGCTTTTGTAGTGTATTTTAATGGTCATGTTACAGTGATGTCTTTTTTCTTAAGACCTTCAAGTCCTTATGGAAGTAGGCAGGAAATAAATTTTAAAATCGACACTGTTAGTTTTGTTCTGTTTCTCATCACATTTACACTAAGCGACCACGACCCAATTTCTAGCAAATGTTCCTCAAGTTGTGTGGGTTGTCTCCTTTTGTGCCAATCCCTTGGCCAGCTTTTAACACACCACAGGAATG
>NW_006431916.1:3814058-3834640 GCF_000325575.1 Pteropus alecto | reverse complement strand
TCTTGGCAAGGAAACTCTATTTCGTATTCGATCCAAATACTTAAGAGAATAAATGGAAAATAATTTTAGAGCAGCTCCTCAGAAGGCTCTTCTTGTCCCTCTCTGGTGGATAACATAATTTTCTGACAATCTGACCCAACTATAGCAGCAGATCAGGCCATTAAAATCCTTCTCCCGCAAAAATAAAACAAAACAAAAAACCAACCAAAAAAACCCTCTACTTCATTTTTAAACATCTTACTTATGTGCCTTTAGTTCTGCAACAGAAATTTATCCTTGACCTGAAATTCTAAATATCCCGCAAACAATAATTAAGTCACTAGAATCCCACTGTGCAAAGGGCATTTTCTGACAGATGGGAAACCAAGCCAAAGCATGTAAACCATTTCCACTCTTCCCCAGCCTCACAAAACAAGGAGAAACAGGGCAAGTATTTCCAAAATCAACTTTGGAGATTGTGGTGCACGTGCAGTCTCAAAAGGACATGACTAACTTGCGATACTTTAGTGTATGGAGTACGGTTACTCATTGTTGTCCCGATGAATATTTCTAATCTCCACAAACTTTTTCATACCATCCTGGCTGCCCAAGCTAACTTCACCATGACCTTCTAGCGAAAGGTCTTTTACTCTGTTAAGTCCTCCCGACTACCCCTCTCTTCTCCTGTCAGGGTTAATTCCATTCTCGTCTGTCTTTCCATGACACATACAACATAGTATCCCAACTGGTTGTCTCATCTCTTTGTGTCTCCTCTTAGACCAACCTACTTGAAGTCAATGATTCCAGTTAATTCATCTTTGAATTGCAGGACCAATCAGATAACCAGGTACAGGGTAGGTGCTGGGGTAATTTGTATGAATGAAAGAATCTAGTTCAGAGACTTTGAGGTCCCTCAGATTTTCTGATTCAAATTCAGTGGTTATGCAAATAAGAACATGAGGCCCCCCAAAATGAAGTAATTTTACACCAAAAAAGAAAACAAGATAAAAATCCCACTCTCTCATTCCCAATCAATCCAGCGTTTTTCTGTTATGTCACATCTTTGCACATGCTGCTCCCTCTGTCTGACCCTTGTCTTCTGCCACCACCTTTCAGAACTTTGCTTAGTGTCTCCCTCATCCAGCATTTCTCAACCCAGAATCAGGTTCTCAGGGGGAGCTTCAAGCCTGGGGCAGGATCCTTTGTGATCTGCCTTCATACACCCTCTGAAAGGAACCACGTTCCTTTCTTTGGAGAATTTATCCCAACGTGCAGTTATACTTTCAAAAGTGAAATTATTTCATGAAGGCCTTTCTCACTAAAATATAAACTACTCCCTGAGAGTAGAAACATGTCTTTGCTGATGTTCACTGCTACATCCCTAGTGGCTAGCACAGGAAGCCTCGCTAAATATGTGTTAAGTGAATAAATCACTTACAAACTCTCCAAAAGTAGAGAGTGGGTCTGTGGGACAAATATTGTCTCATGAACAGCAGACATACAATAAAAGTGGCAAATCGCTCTGCACAACATTAAAAGATATCTCTATTTTTATATTCAGATAATTCACTTTATAAATAACATGTAGCCAGTGCTTAAACTCAGATGTCCCTGTTTCAACTCTGGGAAATGTGTGGGCAGCCTTTCTTCTCTCAGTGGGTTCAGAACAAGGAAATGCTGCTTATTTTATCATGTGCGTAAGATAAACTGGGACCACCAATGTGATGCTCACAGAATTTCTTTCCCAAGAAAGACCGATATGTCTGTTGGGTTATGTAGACAATTGCTTTCTACCATAGGCACAAATATTTGAGAGGATTATTCTTATTTGATTTGCCCATGATCTTTAAAAACCCACAACAATTGCAAATTTTATTCCACTTAACCCAGAGAAAGAACCAGGTCACATCTTTGACTCTCAAGTCACATAAGGATTCCAGAAAGAAATGATGATAATTTGATGTAACTTCTTAAAACACATTAACAATCCATTGGGTCTAAAATTATTTAGATATGAAAAATCATTTCCGGTCCTAATTCTGAAGTTAAATTAAATAAGTAAATAGATCATTCCTACTATTGTTTCTCTGTTCTTTACCTGTTATATATAACAAAACTTAGCCAATTTGCACATTTATTAGCCTGGATCCTGCAGCTTATGGTGAGAAACCTACTTTTCTTTGGAAAACCAAAAAAAAAAAAAGCCCTCCTTCCAACAAAAGGCTTCTGATTAGAGGATATCGCTACTTCTAGAATGTTCTTAGCACATTCCTAGTGAAGTACTATTATAACCTCCCCTTACTGGAGCAGGGGAAAATGTCACACCTTCCTAAGTTGGAGTATCTCAGAAGTGTTGGAGTGAGGTAGTCATGAGATCAGAAAGTATGGTTATATACTCTGCTTTGTCTTTGAATGGATGGGAATGGGTTATAAATCAAAAGACTTGGTTATAAACATAGCACAGTCCCTCCCTGGACCTCAGCTTCCTCTAATCTCAATAAGGGCATCACTCAAAGGTCCCCTTTATCACTAGCATTCTGTGACTCTAACTTTGACTCTACTAACACAGAGAGATAATCTCACAGCTTTTCTGGAAAATCAGGGAAAGGACCAGATGTCTTTAGGGGCTTTATCTGTTCTACCTGTTCTAGACACCCAAGGGGTACCCTCACCCAACCCGCCATTGCTCCACAAAAGACCTCTAACACCCAAAGGTAATTTGGATAGTTGTTAAGGGGTGAATTGTGTTTCCCAAAAATTCATATTTTGAAGCCCTAACCCCTAGTATCTCTGAATGTGACTGTATTTGAAAGTAGGGCCTTTAAAGAAATGATAAGTTAAAATAAGGCCATTAGGGTGGGCTCTAAACCAATCTGACTGGTGTCCTTATAATAAGAGGGAATTGGACACACAGACACCAGGAATGTGTGCACACAGAGGAAAGACCATGTGAGGACACAATGAGAAGAAAGCCATTTGCAAGTAAAGGAGAGAGGTCTCAGGAGAAACCAAACCTACTGACACCTTGACCTTGGACTTCCAGCCTCCAGAACTGTGAGAAAATAAATGTCCGTTGTTTAAGCCACCCAGTCTGCGGTATTTTGTTACAGCAGCTCTAGTCAACTAATACAATGCTAAACTGAGGCATCTATCTGTTCATATGAGAACCTGGATCATCTTCTCTACATCGTTCCTTTCTCTAAGGAAAAGACTTTAGTTCTAAAGCAGGAAAGTAACTTTCCAAAGTCACACATTTACTTAATGCCAGAAGAGGTACTAGAACAGAACTCGTAAGGAGTAACAGGTACCCTCAACCACCTGAACTTTTTCCTTTAAAAAAAATGCAGATCCTACAATAAAACATCACAACTTGACATCGAAATCCAAATGGTATGCATCACAGAAAACACACCCAGTGCACGCTTATAATGCTGAAAGCACTAATTTTATATTGATTATAATATTTCATTAAAGAACTAAAAACACACATTTAAAATATGCTCTGTTTGTGCCCAGAATTCTGTCAGCATCCACTGACCAGAGTAGGTATCAGGACTTCTTCCTTCGTTCCAGTAGGCCAACTAGTTCCCTCCAGTGAGTGCTCACCATAGCTACTGACTCTCCTGTGCTTTTTTGTTTCCCAAAGGGGCCTTCTGAAGTCTGTGTATATGGAGACGCTCAAACATAAACATGCCTCCTTTCAGACTAATACCAGGTATCAGGCTCAATTTTTGCATTGGAACCTGTCTCCATTCTCCGCTCCAGATCACACATATGCCTGATGGAGCAGTCCCCCGGCCCTGGTCCGACATGGCTCCATGTCAAGCACTAGATGAGCCTGAACAGAGATCTAGCTGCAGATGCAACAACGTCTTGTCATGCCAAGGCATGTTCCCCTATCACGGACGGTATTAAAATGAGGCTCTGAAAGAGAACTAAAATGTAATTGTCCATAGCAAACTTTAATTATCAGAACTGAATTAAGGAAAAAAGAAAGAGTTCTAGTTTAGTTGTTCCCAAATGATATTCTTTGGACATGTTCAGGCTGTTTGCATCTGAATCATCTCAAAGGGTTTTTGTTTGTTTGTTTGTTTGCTTTTTAATGTAAATTCTAAAACTCTATCTTTAGGACGCTGTATTTCATAGGTCGAGGATGGGGCTTTGGATTGTGTATTTTTAAATGATCCCTAAGTGATTGTACAACTCGGGAAACACTTAAAACTGCTGCACACTTTTCAGAGTTGAAAACAAATGAGAAGTAGCCAATGTCACAGTCCACATCACTGAGTCCTTATCATGAGCTGTCAGAAACCTCATAAACCTGAAGCCCTTGGACATACTACCCATCCATTTCTACATTAGTTTATCCAGTATTACATAACAGAACATGCCAAAAGCTAGTGTCTTTCAACAACAAACATTTCTCATCTTCCAATTTCTGTAAGTTAGGAATTTGGGTATGGTGGGGCTGCGCATTTCTAACTCAGGGTCTTTCATGAGGTGCAGTTAAGTCATTGATGGGGCTAGTCAAATGAAGTTTTGATTGGGGCTGAAAAATCCATTTGCAAATTGTTGACCAAAGGCCTCAGTTTCTCACTGGCTGCTGGCAGAAGGGCTTAATTCCTCACCATGTGGGCCTCTATACAGGACATTATAAGTGCCCTCATGACATAGCAGCGAACTTCCCCCAGAGTAAGTGATCCAACAGAGAGAGCAAAGAAGAAGCCACAGTGCCTTTTATGACCTAGTCTCTAAAGATGCAATTGTTATTTTCACTTTTTCCTATTCAAGAAATGAGTCACTAGTCCGACCCACATTCAAAGAGAACAGGCTCCATCTTTTGAAGAGAGTGTCAAAGAATCCGAGGTTACAGTTTAAACTATCACAAATTTCAATGCGTGTTATATTCTGAGAATGGAATAGGAACTATAAATACAAAAACATCTAGTCTTGACCCTGCCCTCATGGAATCTGGGAGCAGGGATAAAAAAGAGAACCAGGGCACCCAATATATTATTCTCCCATTATGAAATCAAGCTAGTGAATGCCCAGTTAGGTTAGGGGCAGAGGCTCGTAAGTGTACTAAATTAGAAGTCAAAAAGGCTTGAGTTTGAGACCCTACTTTCCCAGTTTTAGCTATGTGCATCACTTAGCCACTAAGCTACTTACTGCTCTCTCTCTTTACAAAATGAAAATTATTTATTACTTCATGGTGGTGAGGGGGTAGAGTTAGGTGCAGGGATTCTGTGAGAGCCAAAGCAGATAAAATCCATGACAGTACTAGATAAATAACTAAATACCATACATATTAACAATTCTGATTACTCACGTTTATTATAGGCCGGGGTATACATATCAGAAGGTGACGAGGCTAATAAACCAGGTATGTTACCTGCTTTTATAAACCCCCTCAGGGTTTGTGCATCTTACTTCTAGGGGAAAAGCAGCCCCTCAGTGCTCTCTAAGGAAATCCCACCCACAGAAACACTTACATCCGTGCTCCAAACTGTGTTTTCTTTCTGGTGGACATGTCCTACCTGTGGTATTCCTAGCAAGCATGTCTGGACAGGTCCTGCAAAATGTACCTAACAACCGCCGGAAGCTACCTGATGAGGTAACTCCTCTCTGGGGGAAGTCAGCTCTCCTGAGTGTTTAAATGTCCATTTATATCGAAGATGAGAGAAGGAACTGCAAATAAATATGGATGTTTCTGAAAATGTTTTGTGCTTGTGTCTATGTCTCCACATGTATATTTAAGCATTGTTTACCTAGCTATAGATATGGATATAGATATATAAAAAACAAAAACTAAATAGTGAGACAGAATTCTACTGTCATCAGAACGAGAACTTCCTCAGAGCTCCAGAGAAAAGAATTTGACTCAGAGTACAACTGCTAAAGAAAATACCAAGCTACACAGAAAAAAACCTTATAATGGCCTAGGAGTATAAAAGTATCTGAGAAAGCTCTTCCATAATTCTTTTTTAAATCTTCTTCTCATCTTCTCTTCCTCCTTAGTGTTTCTGGACTCTTTAAGTTAGAGAGCCAAGAAATTCCATAGTTTGGGGTAAACTCATGGTGGTGACACATATAATAGTAAACAACCTTATGGCTATTACAGAGAAAAAAAAGATTAAAAGTATATCCACACAGAGACAAGGAAAGAGCTTAAAAAACAATATCCAATATTTTTCAAAGCATTGGAGAAATTTTTTAAAATGTATCTTTAGCCAGTAAGTCAAAAACCCAAAGAGAATTACAACAATAAGTCTAAATGTCCCCTGCAGACATAAAAGATGATCATGAGAGGGAACACAAAAAATCAAGGTATTCAAGTTTTAGAAAGCCACCTGCTGTGTTCCCCTTTTTGAAGAGAATAAAGGGAGAGTCACTGAGATTAGAAACATTTACATTCATTCCACATTTTGAAAGTCAACTAAAAGCACCAGAGTTTTGTTCAAAATGAGAAAGAAAATCAAAGCTCTTTAAAAGCAACCACCATAACGTTTGAGTTTGAGGGTCCAACAAGGACTTCTCCTTTCTTCTCTTTCCCCCTAAACCCCACTCCACATATATATCCCCCTCTGAAGCTGAGTCACAGTATCTGGAGGAATTTATCAGGAGGTACTCCAATTTAAATTACAGCCCGATCCCACCAAACCTAGAAAACCCAGAGTCTGTTTCCAAGAGCGTTCCCTGTTTAAAACAGATGAGCAAGGCAAGAAGGAGGTGACAGGTTGGATCTCTCCCAGACAACCAAGTACGAAAAATCTTGACTAAACAGGGCACTCTACTGGGCCTCTTAAGTCACCTTGTGCAGCAGAACAGTCAGAGAAATCAGAGGCTTTGATTTAGGCAATTACTGAATAAATGAAGGCTAGAAAAATGAGGTTTCAGTTGATTAGACAACTTCTTAGAAACTTTTCCTATCTTGGAATTGTTATTTACAAATACTTTCCTGTGTCATTGGGTTATCCAGTTGTTCTTCTTAATTGTCATCAAATCTAATGGACAGGAAGTAGGTTGCAGAAAATACAGAAATTAAAATCAGCAAACTATTTGTTCTCTCCAAACTATTTGGAAAGAATACAGGTTTTAGATCAGGAAGACCTATTAGTGAATTTGTAAGCTGTCATATAGTAGCTGATTGACTTAGATAACATCTTTGGGCCTTAGTTTCCTACATCATTTTACCAAAAAAAAAGCCCAAGAGGTTATTGTAAGACAAAATAAACAGCTCCATGAGATGTACTCTGAATAAATGATGGGAATCACAACACTGAATGAGACTGGCCTTTGATCTCAAATAGTTCCCAGGCTATCTGGAAAAACAGAATATATGCATGCAAAAAGACTAGGCAAATACAGTAACCAGCCTCCAAGGTAGCCCCCCATGACCTTATCTTCTGTTAGTCACATCTTTGATTATACCAGGGTTGCTCAGTATAAGCAACAGAAGTGATGGTTTTTACTTCCAAGATTAGGTTACAAAAGCCACTGCAGCTTCATCTTAGCCTTCCTCTCCCCTCCCCTCTTCTCCTCTCCTCTCTAACCCCGCTCCCTCCCTCTCGTCACTCACTTTGGAAAAGCCAGCTGCCGTGTCACTGAGCAGCTCTATGGAGATGACTAAGTGGAGAAGAACTAAGATCTCTTGCCAAGAGCCTCTTGAGTGAGCTTAGAAGTCATTCCTCCAGCCCCAGTCAAGCCTTCAGATGATGCAGTCCTAGGTAACTAACAGATTGACTGCAACCTCATGAGAAATCCTAAGCCAGCACTACTCACCTAAACCACTCCCAAATTCTGAATCCTCAGAAACTGTGAAACATGATATATGTTTGCTGTTTCAAATTGTGAAATAATCTGTTGCACATCGATAAACAATACCTTAGGCTACACTAAGAGTTGCAAGGTTTGGAAGGGAGAGAAATTCCTGGAGGCCAGGAGTCCTTTGTCAAAAAATTAAGTTTTTAAGGAAAGATGAGTTTGTGACAGATAAGGGAGTGGTAATATGCCACAGACATGAGTGAACCAGGCAGAGGGACAGGAAAGTATCAGATGAATTCAATGGGCAGTGCAGAGAGAAACATGGATGCCAGGCCAGTGTCTATCACCTCTAATTCAGGCAATGGAGAGCAAGTAAGGCTCCGTAAGCAAGCAGATGACTAGGCAGTTACCAGGACTGAGAGTATGCACTGGTAGGCATGAAGAAGATGGACTGGCTATTAAAGACAGAGGCAGGAAAGTCAAACAGAAGCCTTTAGTAACAACCCAAGGGAGGAAATAAGGAGCTGAGCCAGAATGCAGCTTAAGTAGGAACGGAGAGAAGAGACGAATGGGAGGTTCATCATGAATATCGTCCGCCATGTCACACACTAGCCTCCCACGACTACGTGCCAGAGCTGGAGGTCTCTGAGTACTCCCTTGGTCATTTAATCTGCGTGCATAGTTAGTTGCATGCCTGAAGACAAAGCTCCCAGGGCCACATCCTTCAGTCAAAGCACCAGCATTCATGTGTATAACGTGCTGCTCTGGTACACAACGCATTGCACTACAAAATTAATGCCATAAATACCAAAGATGTCACAGACACAAAATTAGAGTAAATGTGTAAGCTTTGTTTTCTCTTAAATCACCTCAACTGCAAAAACTGACTCCATATCACACAGTTATCTTTAATAAAATGAAGTCAAATACTAATAAAAGAGGACACACTGTGGAAGCGATACACAGAAAATTCAAAAACAATCTTTCACAATGGTGAAGATCTGAAAAGGAAAGCAATATTAGTATTATCAATCTCACCCAGTCATCCTACATAATAGGAAAAAAAAATCATCAAAATGTCAATGGAGATTCAATGGGGATCTTTGGACTTCTCTGGGAAGTGGCCAGTGTCCAATTACTCAGAGGCTGTCGAAGCTGCTGCTCATGCTGGGTGCAATTAGAGTCATTCTACTGAAACTTTAGCAGGAAAACCAACAAAAGGGCCCTGCCCTTTGGCAGACTGTCTCTGGCAGAGCCTTAAGGGCCTAGAGGAAAGGAAGCAACATGCCACTGGGGTGGAGGGGGCACAAGTGGCCTTTCCTTCTCATGTATACAATGCCCTTTCGATTTAGCATGCATAAGAAGTAGTCTGACCTGCTCATTTTGCAATTAGGGAAACTAAGGCTGAGAGAGATACAAAGCTACTGGCCCAGGTGATATAGGCTAGAGAGTCAGTCAGAATGAGCATCGGTTTCTCTGACACCAGGCTCAACATCCTTCCCCTTTCACTCAACCCCATGGAGGAGAGGAGGAAGATGAAGGAAGATTCTTCCAAAGAGCCTCTGGTGAATGAATGCACCATGCTCTGAGATTTACTGATCTCATCCAGAAATCAAACTTGAACTCTTTCAGTTCAGCAAACTTTAAGCATCTCATCTGTGAGGTTCTGTAAGGTAGCGATGAGTACATAAGCTTATGGAAGCAGGGACTGGATCAGTCCAGTAGAGAAAGTAGTCAAGAGTGAAGGGGTAGTGGAATTAGTGGAGAAGGTAACATTCAAAGGGCAGTCAGTGTCCTGATGGGGAGGTGCTGGCAAAGGCCATTCAGAAAGGCTGAGAAGGCCAGGGCATAGGTGGGAAGCCTGGCTGTAAAGAGGCCTGGGGGCGGGGGCGGGCAGAGATTTACAGGAGTCAGTTGCAAAGGGAGACCAAATTGCAGAGGCTTGGGATTCCAGAAGAAATTTAGACTTTACTTCACAAACAATGAAAAGACATGGATACTTTTAGCAAGGGAGTAACAAATGTGATTTAAACCTGAACAGGGAGAGGCTCAATCATCCACATCCATAACTTGCTGAAGGATTGTCTGTTAGTCGGTCCTATCAGTGGAACTACAAAAGACAAGTGCTAAAAGCTCCGTCCAGTCACTGATATGTCACAGCAGAAAGCTGATCTGCCTTCTCATGAGGGAAGGTGCTAGAAATCCAGCTTTAGTAACCTGTGTTTCTCCACCTGCTGTGATGAAACAGGACTGTCATCACAGCTTAGGGGCCAGCTTTGCTAATCCTGTACTGTGTTGGAACTACAGAGATGCCAAGCATCCTTCCAAGTTCCAAAGCAATAGAGGTAGAAACACTTGCTCATGAAAACTGAACTTGATAAATTCACAGAAATACAAACATATCTCTATTTGTGAAACAGTGAAATCTGTCAAAGGAAATGTATCCAATATGTACATATAAACAACTAGAGCTGGGTCAGGGAAGAAAGAGCTTTGAAAATCTGTATTCCCATGCTGGCTCTGCCACTTACCAGCCATGTGACCTGCAGGTTATTTCACTTTCCTGAGCCTTGGTTTCCTCATTGGTAAAATAAAAAGAAATACCCTCTACTTTGCCTACCCGTCAAGAAGACTACAGGGGAAGGTGCTTCCACAGTTTACCGCCCAGGCTAATAAGCAGCCTTGGCCACCCTCCAGGCAGAATCAGACAGGGAGCCCCCTGGAACTAACTCCCCATTTGCACACTGAGTCCAAACTGCCAGGTATGGCCCAGAGTGCCTGTCCTTCTAGCTCCTGAATACCTCCTCCTTTTAAACCAGGCTCACTTCATTTGTTGATTATGAAATAAGCTGTCATCGCCCAGGTTTTGATACCCGCTCAATTTGTTTTCTCTAGTTCTGTCTCCCTTGGCCAGAAACCTACACTGCAACCACCTGAATGGGACCCTCCCCACCCAGCCAGCTAGAAGAGACCTCTGATGCAGCCAGGCACTCTCATGTACCTTGTCCCTGCCTCTGTGGTCATCGGGACCGGATACACAGTACCTATCAAAGGTCAAGTTTGTTTTTATTTTACTTTCAGACTTTTTGGAGGAAATCAGTTTAGTCAATTCTTGTTACTCCTGAATGCTAGTTAGTGCTCATGTGCATTAAATCTCCCTGTCTCCACTGATCTGGCACAAGCTGGACACCCACACTAATGTGGTTATTTCAGAGGCATTCTTTCCCCTAAACTTTTTGTAGTCTCCGAACACCTCTTCTCCCTGCAGTGCTCCTCATTTTCCCCTTTCCTTCCCTTCCACGGATTGATGGGTAAATGAGCAAATACTCCACATAGCTATCATGATTCCAAAGCTTCAAAAGCAATCTATCAGTGAGAGAGGTAAACAAAACGGCACCACCCACTTCTGTTTACAAACAGATCTTCCCTGTCATTTCTCCCTTCTGGCAAATGGAGCCAGCAAAACCCACTGAAGAGAAAGTGGGTGGAGGCTTAAGACACCTCTGTAAAAGAGCTCTCAAATTCCAGCAGATCAGAGACTCCAGAGGGTGATGAAATGCTTCCAAATCCTTCTCCCCACCATGGTCCTTCCCGTGCATCAACTCCCAGGGCCCGATTCCTGCCTGTTCCTTCACAAGGACACCACCCACACACAGCCATATTTTTGCCTGAAAAAGGGAAACCTGAATAAGCAAAGGGCCCTTCCTCGATCTGCAGGAGAAAGTTTGCTTCTAAGCCTCCCACCTCTCAGCCAGGAGGCTGGCAGCCTCTATCCTGAACAAGACAGCCATGCAGTTTCATTTAAAATCAGAGAAATAACTAACATTTGACCAAGCCCCATCCAGACATTCACTGCTGGAAAGAGCTCCCTAAAATAAAAAAAAAAAACAGGGACCGCCTATCATTCCTGTTTCACACAGTGTAACCTTTTAGTTCGTGGTCTGCATGGAACTTATCTTCACTTTTCTATCATACCTAGGTCAAGACACAAGAGTGTGGAACACACACAGGTGACTGTCTACATAAGCACCGTGATACCTGCACACATTTTTATTAAATATCAGTTAATTTAAGGTGTCCCGAGTGATTCGATTTTGGGGTTCCTTGAACACTTGTATTTGGAAGTAGCAATTTAAAGCCCAGTGGGGAAGGACTAACCACCGCATGGAGGCAGAGACTCTGCTGATATCCTGAAGGCGCCATTCCTGAGTCTTTGTGGTCTCAGGGTCACAGAGCTGAGGGAAACTCAGGCTTTATCATTCCCCAAGATAATCGCACAATTATTTGTCAAAATAAAAGACAGATGATTGGGTCTCACAGACTCAACATTACTATGCTGATTAAATGTGGAAAATAAAGTCATAATCAGGTAAAGGTTCTTTGTTTACGTATCTATAGATAAAGAAACATTAGATCGGTCAGACCCAATCATTTGGACACTACCAAATACCACCCTGCTCCCTCCTTAGAGTCAACCAAAGACAGTGAAAAGAGCCCGAGCTTTTGGAATAGGCTAGAACTCGGTCCAAATCTTACCTTTACCATTAATAGCAGTTATGGATCTTGGAAATGCTGTTTCTCAAATGCTAATTTTCCTCATTATAAAATAGGAATAAGATAAACTGTCATAATGAATAAGAATTAAATGAGTAAGGATTAAATGAGATAGCATGTGACAGGATGGTTCTTGATACACAGTAGGTCCTTTACCTTCCTTCGTTTCTAGGTTATAACAGTGGGGCATCATTCCTCATGACACCCCAAAATCTAAGTTCTTGCAGGACTAACAACTACTGGTTCAACATAGCAGCACATCAGTTGCCCAGATTCTTTATAAACTCAGTAACCCACAGACCTAGGTGACAATTTACTTTAACTAAGATATCCTAAAGCTGTTTGCAAAGAACTTTTCCCCCTGAGGAACTAAAGATAGAAATGATTATTCAGATACTACCTGAAGTGTAAACATTTGCATGCATTTTACATGGGGTTAAAATATTCTAGCCAATAAGGTCAGGTAAAAATCAATACACAAAAGAAAGCTCTATCAACAAAATTCAAATAGAAACTCGATTTGGGCTTAGCTTCAAAGTACTGTAGACTCTCATAAAATATAACCAACCAAAATATATTTATGTCTACAGCTGTAACACTGACATTAGTGGAAGCTTGTTTAGACTTATCGGCCAAGAGATACTCTTCAATATGGTCACATACCCAGCATTACACACATATTTTAAAGTTATTCAAATATTTCCTGTGTGAAAACAGAGAGGTTATTTCATGTAGACAAATTTGGAAGAAGTCAAGTGCTAAATATGCTGCAAAGATTCTGCTTAACCCACAGAAACTGACATTTTCCTTTCAGCCTGCCAATTAAATGCCTACTCTGCTTTTTAAATCATTCACCCACCTCTACAAACGTTTGAATTGACATTTTGCCAAAGAGCTATCACACAGATCTCTAATAGGGAGGGGAGAAGGGAGTACAACAGCTCTAACGTAAATCTCAAACACTGAAGTCATCTTCAAAAAATTCTGACCACAGAGAAGTCATCTCACCAAGCCAGGTAAAATAAGTGACATGGGTACTTTGACACAATACTACTATACATTTATGCCACAAGAGATTGTCCATTCATACTGTAAATAATGTGACTACTGTTTGATCCATTTCCTACTCCCAATGGAAGAAGTTGGCATTGTTTAATAGACACAGTATTTTGAAGATTAAAAGTACAATTCTGAGTTCATAATTCTAATCTGAAGAAAACCTTGTGAAATGTGAATAAATCTACCTATAAGAATTTAATACACTAGCATCCAGGAGCTATATACCATGTATTTTTTTTCTTAAAGTATGCTAACGATTCAATACTGTTAAATCTTCCTAGAACAAATAAACCCAAGGCCTGGTCAGGCACCGCCGCAGCAGGAAAACCCATCCAGCATGACTATGGCATGGCTAAGCTTCTGCTGTAGAAGGCGCTCACTTCCCCTGGAGGCTCTGATTGACCAAAGAAAAGAAAAAAAGCAAATGTATTCAGAGGGCCCCTTGGAAGCACTACAGAGGACTCCAGAATACCCCAAGGTCTGGACCAACCACAGGTATGATTTTTTATTTCCTGAGTAGTTCATCTGTCTACTCAAAGTGCACTTAACATATTAGAGATTTGATATCATTCTAAGATTCTCAACGCTGCAGCCAGAGAGATCATTTTAAAGGATGTGTGCAAATATGTCACTCCTCTGCTCAGTCCTGAAATGCTGCCATTCCACTAAGAGGAAAAAAAGGAAGTCTCCTGATGGCCAGAGAGGTGACAAACCTTGTTACCATCACTGCCCCCATGCTCAAACTAGTTACACTTGCTTTCTCATTGTTCCATGAATATCTTTGGAATTCCGCGCTGGCTGGAAGGTTCCTGTCCCCATGATCTCATAGTCCATCTTTAACTACCTACAAGTTTTGCCTCAACATCACCTTTTACTCTATTTAAAATGTCACCCTCTTCTCATCCCCTTTTAACCTGCTCTACTTTTTCTTTTTTTATAACACAGTATTAAATTTTAAAAAGATAATTTATTACCATGTCAGTTGTTAACTGTTTGTTTCCCCCAACAGAATATCTATGTTCCAAGAGAGTGTGAGTCCTCCATTCTGTTCAGTGATGTGTGTCTCAAGTGCCTAGAACAGTTCCTAGCACATAATAGGGTCTCGGATATTTGTTGAATAACTGATCTGCTATGGACAGAAGTGTTCTATCAGAAAACAGCTCCTTGGAGCTCTACTAAGGCAAAGACTAGGCCTAGAGATTCCCATCTCCCAGCACGGTTACCCTAAATGCCCCAGGAAAGGACTTGGAAAGGACCCCAGGCAGATGCTGTACCGAAGCTCAAAGAAAGTCACAGAAATATAGACAGACTTGGGCAAGACACACACTGTCCAAAAATGCAAATATCGCATCACTGCAGGTTTCAACACCTTCTAAGGCACCCCACTTCATGGACTCTTCAATTTGTGGTTCAAGGCTCTCCAGTCTGGTACCCACCCATGGTATCTCTCATTCATTCCATCACTATTCATGTGTGCTGTGAGCCAGTACCATCCTTATCCCAGCATATGCTCTTCTACAGTCCAGCAGAAAACAACTGCTTGCTATCAAGTCCCTGCCTGCCCCTGCCTCGCCCAGGTGCACAGACTGTCTGAGAATGTCTGGGCTCACGCTCAGCCCTGCCCACTGCCTGAGTCAGCCATGACCAAACCTGGCAGCGCACTGGGAGCCCCACCCTATCTCCATGTAGACATCATCATTTTGCTGACCTGAATCCACTAAGTACCATAATCCAAAGGACACATAAGAATGGTTCACATTGCATCAGCCACCCTTGAACCACAAGCCACCTCAACTCTAAACTACTGACCCCCATGGTAGTTTAAGACCTTTGTAACTTTATCTCATGTTTATAGTAATTTCTTATATCCTCTGACTTCTGTGGGGTGGGAGAGAGGGGAGGTATGCAGTGGTTAAGAACACAGACTGTAGTTAAACCAAGCCTGTGACTACCAATGCCTACTTCTTTAGATGTAAAATAGCAATTACAATGGTATCAACTAAGTAGGTTTAATATGAGGACAAATTAACTTAAAAAAGTAAAGCTCATGGAACAATAAACATAGAAAATACCCAAGGCAGAAACTCAAGATATTGCTCCCATTAAAAAAAAATATATGTGGTATAGCCATGCAATGAAATATTTGGCTATAAAAAGGAAAAAGTACTAATTCATGCTATAACATAGACGAACCTTGAAAACTATGCTAAGTAAAAGAAGCCAGACACAAAAGCCACATATTATATGATTCCATTTATACAGAATGTCTAGAATAGGTAAATCCATAGATCCAGAAAGCAGATTAGTGGACACCCAGGTGTTGCTGGGAAGTGGGAAATGGGAAGTGGCTGCTAATGGGCATGGGCTTTCCTTCTGAGGTGATAAAATGTTCTGGATTTGGATTGTGGTGATCACTGCACAACTTTGTAAATATACTAAAACTACTCTATGGCACTTGAAAAGGTATTATTCTTCCTCTTCCTCCTCTATGAGCTACTTCAGGACAGTGCCCAAATCTTATCACTGTGTTCCTTAAAGTCCCCAACAAAAAACAAGATGAACTAAATGCCAAATAAACTAAGTAACCAATGACAAATGTGGAGCCAACATTTTCTAGGAAATATCAACAAAGACTAGAACTGCTGAGCAGCTGCAAGGAATAATTGGCCAACTTGAGCAAAGTTTTATCCTCTAGGCATTTGGAGTAGTGCCAGCAAATTGCAGGTTCTGCCAACAGGGCAAAGGATTAAACAGCAGAACTTGGACAAACCAGTTTAGAGACAGAAAATGCATGTGTTTGGGGTGGGCAGGTGGGGGTGGGGGAGTGGGAACAGTGCGGGTGGGGGAGGGGATAGCTATCTCATCTTTTCAGTTGGCTTCATAACCAGAGACTGCAGTCAGCGAGCACAGCATCAATTTCCAACATGCAGACCTATCTACACAGTATCTCTTTAATCGATGCAATGGCTACAAAAATGAATGAACTGGAAATGAGGGCTGGAAGCAGAGAGAATGCTTTGGGAAACAAATAGGCACATATTTCAAAGCAACAGTTTCCTTGCGTGAGCTGGCAGACAATAAAGAATTCTGAAATATATTCTAGCTCTCAACTGAACCATCCTTGCAACCTGTTCCATATACATGTTCTAGAGGCTGTATGCTTAGCAGAGATTTTTAAAAGAGGGAAGAATAGAAGTAGGGCAAATGAGATATAGCCTCAAATAAGAAAAGGAAAAAAAAATCTCTATTTTATGGCAGAAATAAAAAATAAATTTTCTTTCTTGCATTTGCTAGAATCCAAA
This sequence comes from Pteropus alecto, assembly GCF_000325575.1. Taxonomy (NCBI): domain Eukaryota; kingdom Metazoa; phylum Chordata; class Mammalia; order Chiroptera; family Pteropodidae; genus Pteropus; species Pteropus alecto. The sequence continues at coordinate 3,817,982 of NW_006431916.1, read as the reverse complement.
GGCTCTACGTAGGAAATTTAAAACAATGAGAACAAAATAAAATTTATCAATACTGCTGACACAATTAGCAGATAGGTAAAGAAGCAGGCCCCGTTGTCCAGCAAATCTCAAACTGTGCCTTGGAATTTCCAGAACTCCCCAACACAGACCTCTGCACAGTCTTTCCAGGTCACTGTAATCGAGATGCCCATCATTCTCCTCCTGTAGCACTCATTACATTTTGAAATTACTCAGGTTTGCCTGTTTCTCCTTCCATAACCGCTCAGAACTCCAGATTATTAAAAATGCTTTTAAACTACCTCATCATCTTTGATTTCTTTTACTACTTTTCTTTCCTATTATCACTGCCCTGAGTCCAGCCCTCATCATCTCTCTCCCTTTGAGACTATTTTAATCTCCACTGACCTAGTTTATCTTCAATATATTGACCCTTAGATCTAACTTCCACACACTCCAGCATTACAAATGAACAATAAATGAACGAACACATGAACGAATGAATGAATGAAGCCTAAAGTCCTTAAACTGACCTTTAAAACCAAACATACCCACCAACCACATCAGACTTCCAGGCTCTTCTCCCACTCACTTCAGGCTACATCACTCCACATCTCTATACCATCTACCAGTCATCTATTTCACTATGACCCTTCCAGAATTCAACACTTCTTTCTCTACAGGGCGATTCTGTGACAAGTGGTTTTTCACACTGAGGTAGCATCTAATGCAATATGACTTTTATCATTTGACACTCACCAAGTTTCGGTTCGCCACAAATGTAATCGCGTCTTATCTACAATGCCTTAGTAAGTACCTACAATGGACCAAAACAGGGGTTACAAAAGTGCTGTCAGGGTTATAAACTGTCACTCATTAAATACATCCTGAATGTGTAAATGAATGCATGACTCCCACTAGAAAAATAATACCTGCAAATATTTATTTTGCACTATGCTAAATGCCAGGTACTATAATAAACCCTTCACATATGTTTCTGGTTTTTTTTGGTTTTTTAAATTAAATCCTCAAGTGACTTTTCAGGTAGGTACTTTCATTTTCATTTTACAAATAAGGAAACTGAGGTTTAAGTTTCTAAGATCACAGTCAACAAGCAGCAAAGCCAGGATTTTTTACTAGGTCTGTGGACTCCAGAAACTGTTCTCTCAAATATTATCCTTCTCTTACACTCTCCCTCCTCCAACTTCACCCTCTTCCCAAGCTTTGGAGAAGTTGTAAAACAAGACATAGGCAGCGGAGATCTACATGCCATAATGTTTCCAATGCTCAGAATAAAGATAATCAGGAACGCCTCCGAGAGCACTCACGGGGGTCTGCCCCCGCTGAGACTTACTATGGGTCAAGTTTGAGGGGGTAAGACATGGGAGGTCTTCCTTCAGCACACAGACTAACACTGGCCCTGGAGCCTCCACCTGTGGGTTTAAAATCCAGCTCTGGTACTTTTTAACTGCGCAAGCTCCTGCAGACCACTTCAGCACCCTGAGTCTCAGGTTCCTCATGCTTTAAATGAGACACAGTGCATAACCCACAGGAAAAATGAGGAAACATGGAAGAAGCCAGATGCTAAGCACCATGAGGAAAGAGACCCAGTTTATCTTTTTCACAGCTGGCATTGCACTTTGCATGTTTTCTGAAGTCTGGATTATGGTTATCTGGGTGTTTTTCTTGTCCATTAATAACTTTTTGCCTACCTGATATCTAAGTATAGGAACTGATTTAAGAAGAATAAACTTAATAGTAATAATATCACCACCACCACCACCACCAGGACCCTTAAATCTAAGGGAAAAAATCAAGCAAAAAGTAAAAAATCATACTCTATAACGGGCAAACAGAAAAAAAGAAGTACTTGCATTTCATAACAGCCACATGACCGCAGGCTTTTCACAATGGGACACATTTAAAAAGAGAAATGAGAAAGGCAAAAAGACATGTGAATGAATAGATTAAGAAACCTAACTGATATCCTAAACGTGTAATCGAAAAGAACAGGCCTTGGAATATAAATTGAAAGGTCTGCTCCGAGAGAACCAATTGAAGGCCCAAATTGAACAGGCTCAGCAATTTGTGGGAGAAGAGATACTGTGAAATGGCATAATCTAGGAACAAAGAACAAAGCATTTTTATCTGCCTCCCAAACAATTAAATGAACCTGCCAATTCTGTGTGGAAGATGGACTTTAAAGAACTGCAGCCAAGTCAAGAGAGCATTCAAAGTCAGTCAGCATTCATTAGATACAGAGGAGAAGCAGCCACAGATTTCAGAACAGACATCTCCAACACAAGTCAAGAGGAGCCCGAGGCAGCCCAGGGCTGCTGAAGACTAAAGGGAGCCACTCTCTTCTTAACCCATGCAGCCTGCACATCTTGTCCAGATTCTGGGCTCGTTTCCTCCCACAGGCATCACTAGTCCACATGCACAAAATCCCACAGAACTGCAGAAGTGAGGCTAACGAGGGAAAAGCCCTGGCTGTAGGTTACGAAGGCATGTGATCACTTCTCACCCTGCCTCTGATACAGAGAGAGGAGGGAAGTCCCTCCCTCGGAGACAGTTTCCTCACCTGTGACACTGGAGAAGGATGGGGAAGTATGGCGTCCAGAAATCAGTCCCTAAGTCAATGGGTAAGGCAAAAATCACGTATGTTAAAAGCAGCCTTGGAAACCCCTAAAATCACCCACAAGGTAGGATCAACATGTTTTAATGCATATACCGTAAGAAGTACATGGGACCTGAGCACGAATGGGAGAACAAATTTATGTCTCCATCAGCCACGGCCTCCCTCTAAGGACACGGCCTCACGGTGGGACTCCAGACTCCAAGTCACCAGCACCATTAACTCCAAGTCACCAGCAAGATTAAGAATGCACACATCCTCGTGTGCTCTCTCCCAATTTTTCCAAGTCATATTATCACACACTCGTAATTTAAAGAACAAAAACTGTATCTCCATATTTTAAGTCCTACCTCAATCATAGGGATGTCTAAAGATTAATAGGGTAAAATAGATGTGAAAGCACTTTCAAAACAGCAAAGTGCTTTACAAAAATATCAGTCATCTGACATGTGAACTTCCACAGAACTCCCGGGAAAGTATTTCCAGTATCTAACACAGACAAGGCCTGTCAGACTTTCCAAGCACTCAAAAATTAATAGACAGATAGCTGGATGGAACAATGAATCAACTAACCCTGAATACAAAGTTCTGATGTAGGTTATAAAGGGGACAAGGTATGTTCCCCAGCCTATCACACAACTTCTCACAAACTAGCTGGAGAAGACACTTTTCCAGGATGCATTATACCAAAGACAGTCCACCTATAGGTGCTACTTACAGGGTACAGAACACAGCACCAGCAGCAGAGCAATCTGTGAGTTGGAGCCATCAGAAAAGGATTCTGCACAGGATGAGACTTGAACCAGGATTTCAAAACACACAATGCAGGACCTTTGGAGCAGGGGGAACTCTTAGTAGTCAGTTAGTTATTCGATGTTTTTATTTTAAGATCGAGAAAACTAAGCTTTTCAAAGGAGCTCTTGGCAGCACCATCACCAAAGACCATGGACCCAGATGGGTCCCTGATCCCTCCTTGAACAATACTTACTGCGCAATCCAGAATAAATCTTGCTTCACCTCACTGGGAATACTAGGAAAACAAGCCTGGTCAACAATACTCACTCCAAAGTCATTCATTAAAGCACCATGAGACAAAATGCTAGACAGCATAGGAAGAGTGTGCATTTAGATACATATACACACACTCTCCATCTTTCTCCCTTCCTCCCTTATTCCCTCCCTCAATCCATGTTTCCTACCCTCAAGAGAGCTGAGAAAGTGCCAGAAGATCAGTCAGGGGAGAAGACAACACTCTCATCTTCAGATCCTAACTCAAATATTCCCTTCTCAGT
>NW_006431916.1:3811233-3813993 GCF_000325575.1 Pteropus alecto | reverse complement strand
TTTCCCCTCCCTCCCCAGAGTAGAATGTAAGGGTAGTGGTCTTTGTTTTATTCATGCTTCATCCAGAGCACCAAGCACATATTAGGTTTTTAATAAAATGTGTATTAAAAACAATGAATAAATGAATAAAAACAGAACTCAGAGAAGGCTTCATGAAGAAGACAACATTTGATCTCATCCTTAAATGATAGATAATATTCAGAGAAAACAACAACAACAACAACAAAACAGAAATTGGCGTGAAGTAGGGACCAGAGTGGATAACACGAATGGCAGAAACAGTGTAACACCACTTAGGGATTCCTTTGTCTGAAATATAAGATGTATAAAGAAAACTAAAGCACAGACAACGCAGAATGGAGCCCCAAATGTCTGGTAAAGCGTACAGATCTAATACTGTATAAATTGGGGTATACCACCCAATCACAGGCCACTTTGGTGTCCCCAAAGTCACAGAGGCCCTGTTAGAAAGCAAATCAGCTGGGAAGGTGAATGATTCCTGAAAGGCAGTGAAGGTAACACAGGCCTTCAAGCTTATGCCCATGGGGCCAAGAGGTTCTCTGAGTCAAAACCCCACCTCACTCTTCACTCTGCCTTGGTTCTGAGTTAGGCTGCTCAGCTGGGTCTCTCCAGCACCATAGAGCAGTGTTTTCAAACTCCGTTCAGACTTATGACCCGAAACGGTAGACAGAAACTCACGGTGATGTAGAGGGCTTTTTTATTATTTTATTTTGTTTTTCAGTTATTTTATTTATTTTTTAATGTTGCAAAGACTGCTTTGGGAAACAAGTACATTTCAAAAAGAGAAAAGTCATTACCATGCATAAAAAATAAAGACAGCAGAATGTTGATTGTGGCAATTTAGAAAAGCTGGCACAATGCACCTCTCCAATTCACAGGAAATTGAGAGAAAATATAGTCCACATTGCATGTTAAATGGAGATAACAGGGCCTCAGGATGCAGGCAGTTGCTGAGCTTGCACAGACAGCCTCTGCCCTGTGCCTGCCTGTCCCGGGGCCAGCACCGCCAGGGCTGCCCAGCAGAAACGGGCGACATTACCAAGGTCTGGCGCAACTTCTTCACTTGTGTCCCTGCCTCCGAGGGCCACTATTTCCCACCAGTAATCCACACATCTGAAATAAATCTATAGACACGACAGAGGAACTCAATCAATGTTCTGGTGAGGAAGGTTTTAAATACCAATTTTATTTATTTCCCTTTATTCTATAAGCAAAAGCAGATTGGTAAATTAATCATGTAAAGTGATGATTTCTCAAGCGCTGGAGTAGATGAGAGCAAGGAGTCCTAAACTAGAAACAGAAAGGCTGAACTTCATTCCTGGTTTGGGGTGACACACACCAAATGATACTATTATCTCATTTAATTATAATAACATTCTGAATTGATACTATTGTTAGACCCGTTTTACAAAGTAATTTTTCAAAAGTCTCAACCAAGAGGTGGAGCCAGGAGTGCAAATCTGCCCCATTTCTAGGCCCCATGTTCTTAATCCAGATCCCATACCCTCAGGTTATCATCGCCATGTCCCTTCCGGTTCTGACCATCTATGGCGTTCATTTATTCATCTGCGTTAAATTCACTCAAATTGAAAGGGTCGGGACCACCAGTCTACAAGCATCTAACTAGCACCCAAGTATCAGAGGAGAATTCCCACCTAATGAATGGTAAGAAGAAGCTGTCCCCCACCTCAGTAGCAAATTAGAGTAACAAGTCTTTTCCACAGCTAAAATCATATCTAGGTTCCATTCTGATTAGCTGTCCAAGGACAGAGAAGCAGCACAATGGCCTCTAACACAGATCCATTTCCAGTGACTGCCCCTCCTCTACATTCCCCCACTGAAAGCCATTATCATACAATGTCAAGGACAACTCTAAGACATGGTAGTTTCATCCACAAACCAGTGCGCAATAGCCCAAGTGCAACAGAGAAAAGTATAATCATACAAGGGCCAAGGCCAGCTCTTGGGGTCAAAAATACTAATGGAGAACAGAGCTTAGCAGCACCACATGCAAGCAAGAGCAAATTCAAATGTTGCAAGAGTGTGCGCTGGTCAAGATAGCGTGACTGAGGCTGCAGAACAGAAGTGGATTCCCTGGAAAAAGATGTGTCTGCTTTGCTCTGTGCTCAGACCACCTGAAAGAGTCTCATTTAGTTTCACCCAACACAGTGACAAACAGGAAGCTCCTTCATTGTGGAGGAAGCTTGGTAACGAAACTATACCCTGGATGAAGAGTTGAAGAAACTGGGGAGATTTAGAGAGAAGCTGCCCTGGAGGCCAGGAAGGTCATCTTCAAAACCTGAAAGCTCATCCTCCTCTTCCCCAAAGGGATAAGCTTATTATTCCATGCTCACTCTGACTATAGGATGATGGAGATGGCAGGAAGGTAGAGTTGGGTCTAATAATAGGAAAAATTCCCCAACGGCTGCCACTGAAATATAGAAAATTTACCTCTGAAGGCAGTAACTCTCCAGTGTTAAAGACACTGAAGCCGAAGCTGACAGCCACTGGGAGGGGAGGTGGAGGAGTTAATGAATCCAGATTCCATGATAAGAGGTCAAAGCACTGTTGTGGGTTGAATTGTATCCTGCAAAAAAGATAGAGTCAAGTCCCAAATCCCCCCACCCCCTCATCTGTGAAGGGGGCCTTATTTGGAAATAGGATCTCTGCAGATGTTCAAGTTAAAACAAAGTGTACTGAATTAGAGTGGGCCTTAAGTCCAATGACTGGTGTCCTTTA
>NW_006431916.1:3795144-3811165 GCF_000325575.1 Pteropus alecto | reverse complement strand
AGGGATACAGCTACAAGACAAGGAATGCCAAGGAGTGCCAGCCACCGCCAGAAGCCAGAGCTAGGACGAGGCAAGGAAAAGGTTCTTCCTTACAGCCTTCAGAGGGAGTATGGCCTGCCAGGTCCTTGACTTCAGACTTCTAACTTCCAGCACTAGGAGAGAATAATTTGTTTAAACGCTATCCAGTCTGTGATAATGTATCACTGCAGCCCTCGGAAATTAATACCTGTACCAACACCCGAACCTGGTGATATTCTATCTATGCCCTAGGAACTGATGGTTGTTTTCCAAATGAAAATTTTGATGGACACTAACACGAATTCTTGAATCAGAAGAATGTCAGTAAACCGGTTTAGTTTTTTTTTAACTCATTCATGTCCTTATCAAACATTTGCTGAGTACTAAATACCTGACGAAAATTCTGCTAAGCCCTGAGGACACGAGGATGAAGGAGACGCGATTCCTGCCATTGAGGAGCTAACCCTCCACCTCCCATCATAACGCGGCAGGTGTCTTTACATTGGTGATGAGTGCCATAACAGAGGCATTACAAACAGAGAGATAAGGAAAAGACAAGAACGGTCACCCGTAACAGCGGGTGTCAGGGGAGACTTTTACATCTGCACGAGATCTTTAAAAAGTAGGTGTTCTCCAACTAAACAAGGTAGGGAAATGCTTTCTAAACATGACAGCCCATGTCCAGAGGCCTTGTCCTAAATCCTCCAGATATGAGTATATGCAGAGTACAAGGAGGGATGAGAAATCAAACTCCAGAGCTATGCAGAAGTACCTCGACTTGTACATCACCTAACCCAGGAAACCTCACAGGTGCTTGGACAATCTCAACTGTGATTTTTAAGAGTCCTACTCAATTACTCTCCTCCCACTCAGAGCACTATGTCATTTTTATGCTTCATTTTAGACTGACTAGACCTTATATTCATCCCTCCTCCACCGCCCGCCACTGGTTATATGCCCACCTTGCAGTTTTCGTGGAGATATCAAGACTTAAAATGCTCACTGATGAAAAGCTAGACAGAAGACACATCAGATGGTTTCCTCGACCCCCAGTAGATTTCTAATCCCTTCATTTCCCCTCACTCTGGCATATGGAGAAGGGAGAGGCAGAGATGAAATTAACAGCTGCTTCTCAACAGTGAAGGAGCATGAGAGGATGTCAGTGTGTCACACTTGTCAGCTGTGAGCATCCTCAGAACATAATTAGGTAACCTCTCACGTACAGAGCTTCCCCCTTCCACAGCACTCTCACATGTCACTGGGTTTTGTTCTTACAGCAACCAAGAGAGTTGAGCAGTGTCGATGAGGCTGGGAGGAGGCCCTGGGGTTAGGTGAACCGCAAATTAGAGGCTGACCCAGATTAGATCTCAGCCTCCTGACCTCAGGGTGCTCTTGCCGTCATAGCTTTGTGTGTTTTTCTTCTGAAGCATGTAAAAGGGCTTCTGGGATTCTGTGCTGGGAAAATAGTTCAGATGGAGTAAATGGAAACTGTTCCAATCACATGGATGAAGACTCCAGTGGAAGGGCGAAAAGAGCAAGTCCCGCTGTCCATCTTACAAGTAAGAGACATTTATACATAAAATCAGAATCACCACGCCTCCCCACTGGTTTGGGGTCTTAAGAAATGATTGATGATAAAGTAGGAATTCAAGTTGTGGGATGCGTGTAGCTGTGCTGGAGCTCAGGGACGTCCTGCTCTACAGGGCCCCTCCGATTCCTCTCCTTATCCCATGCCCGCTATGCTTCTATGTTCGATATATGACTATATCTGCCTCCTTTAAAAAACAAGCAGTAGAAGTTGCTCACGCCAAGGGGAACGATGAAATCGACTCCAGAAATGGAGAAAGAAGCCTCTGACCCTTGTGCCCCATGCACTATTCCTTAAATATTATTATATTAAGCTAGTTGTTCATTTCCAAGACTCAGAATTTCTCCTAACTGCTGAAGAAAGCAACTGTAAACTTTAAATACAGACTAAAACTACAATGTATGAGTGTAAGCAGAGATCATATTCTTCTTGAAAGAACTAAAAATACTACTGGCATTGTCCCTTTCCTTTGCAAGGACTGAAAGGAACATAATTTATATCGCATCTTCTGGTTATAAGATGTCTCTCTGATTAAGAAGGAAATTAATGCAAGGAAATAAATGAAAGTTACATTTAAATAATCTCCTCATCACATCCTACCCCCTAAGCCCAACATTTGTGTTTTAAGGATGTCTTTTTGCCTGATCTGTAATGTTCAAGACACAGTGTATCTCGGCATGCATGGGTACATTCACATATACATACATACACATGCACAAGGTGGTTGTAAATGAACTATAAATTAACTTGTCTTGCATTTCCATGAAGACAATGCCTGCTTTTGAGGCATTTGGGTAATCACATGAAACATAAGGACATAAAAAAACAAAAAACAAAAAACAACCTGTCTTCACATCAGGTATAAGAAAACTCAGAAGGAGAGAAAAAGTTCCCATCTTCAGGAGAGAAGAGTTCACTGCTTTCTGAAGAAATTGCTGCAATACCCTGTATAACCACCTTCTCTGACCATCTCTCTCCTCCTGCCTCACACACCTAGAAACAGATGTCAAGCGCTGTATGAGTTTTCCCACCTCCCAGAATAGAGAGGGAACAGAGAGGGACAGTGTAAACCCGCTTCCCTTCCCCCTCATCTCCCTTTCTTGAAGACATGCATATCTATCATTTGGTGTGAAGCCACAGGTTGAAGAGACAATAAAAATAAACCCAGGACATATTGAAACATTAGGTTATGAAATGAATGACTTTCAAACAGTAGTATGTCAGTGGCCTAATAATTAGCGGGAGAATCGCTGGGGTGAAGGGAAGAGGCAGCTCGAACAAGCAATGGAATCCTCAGTCCCTTCCACCCCGTTCTCCCCACCCCTTCCAAGGAGGAGAAGCAACAAAGGGATACTACACAACACAATCCTAACAGGCTTGTTCCCTTTGCTCTTGGCTGAAGGAGTCCCAGCAGACCCAAGCGATCCGTGGCTGATGCAAAGCAGCTCTCTAAAAACTGACAAGTAGCATTTTATCAGCCTCTTATTTGCAAAGAGGAAACCATACACCTTGGCTCACCCTGCTCTGGGCTCACTATACAGTATAAAAGGAGGAGAAAAGGTGGTGAGTACAGGTATTCTGGATGGATCAGGGCATGGACTTTTACCCTGGTCCTTGTTTGTTTTCATGTTTTTTCTGAAAAGACAGCTCTGAGAAATTAGATCAATCGCTGCTTCTTTGGGGGCCTCGGGTTATTTCAGCTGTGACTAGAAGACGTCTTCTTCCCTTGAATCTAGGTGAGCGCTGTGACCTCTTGATCACCAAAATACTATGTAAGGGACGCTTTGCAGGTTTTTAGGCCCAGACCTAACGAAGCTTGCAGCTTCTCCTTCCTGTCTCTTGGAGCATTCTCTCTGGGAACCAGGAGAGAAAATTATGTCATCAAATTATGTCATCAATCCTTGTTTGATCTTCCTTGTAAGAAGTCTGACTTACACTGAGGCTGCCATGCTATGAGAAAGGACAAGTCATCACATAGAAAGACTGAAGGGAGAGGAGACACTGGAAGGAGTGACAGAAAGAAATGTCTGGCCAGCTCCCAGCTGAGGAACCATAGCCAGATAACAATTACAAGCCAGCCCCTCCGTGCCCTGTCTGAATTCTTGCCTCACAGACTCATCAGCTACAAGTTATTATTTTAAGCCACTAAGTTTTGGGGTAGTTTTTGCGCAGCAGTTGGAAACTGAAATGGGAACCTATAAAAGCCCTCCCAGCTTTAACAATTCTGATTGTGACCTTTGTGCATCTCTATCATCCTCCACTTCTTACCCCATCTCACTAAAGCAACTAGATCCAGAAGTTAGAAGGTTTGGACGCATGCTTGTGTCGCGCCTTCATTGTCTGAGTCTTCTGCATCCATCCTCCCTGTAGACCAGTAACAAGATTTTCATTTGAAGAACTGCCCCTTCTCCACTCTCAGTCCACAAAAGAGGGGACTCACCTCCCATTGCTCCAGGGGTAATCCAATCCCCTGTGTTCAATCACCTGATCATCCCTCTCATCACAGTGATCGATTCAGGGGTAGGTAACTGACTCACTCAGAGTCAAATTTTGCCAGGAGTGCTAGAGCAGAGGCAGAGCTCTCCCTACCTCCCCCGCCCCCCGCTCCCCAAAACCCTGACCTACTAGATTTGAAACAGAGAAGAGGCAGGTAGAGGAAGAGCAGGCAATCTCTCTGAAAAGAAAGTTATCACAACAAGAGACAAAGCCAGGGAAAGGAAAGAAACAAGGATTGATGACATAATTTGACTCTTTTCATCAAGCCAGCTCTACTCCCTGGACTTGTCAGTGGCACAAGTCGATAATTTCACATTTCATTTAAGCAAGTTTGTGTTGTGCTTTCTGACACCTTGCTGATGATGAAACTCCTGACAGTTAATGGAGAAAGGGGTGTCACTGTTGCTCTTCCCATCCTGGGCAATCAGTCATCGGTGACAAAGAAAGAACTCTTCTTAAAGGTGGGGAAAGACACACAGGCAAATTTTTTAAGCACACTAAGGCTCCAATTTCTGGTCCTTGAAAGGAAAAGATTGGACTGAGCTATGTCCAGAGAAGGAAAGATTCGAACATCCCTTGGATTGTGTGAGCGCAACTCTCTCATGCCATTCACTGCCACACATAATCGTGAAAAGACGGGTGGTAATCCAGTGGACTGGTATTCATGGGTAGCTAAGAAAACTAACTTATAAAGCACAGTGGGAAATGCTGAAACCAATGAGTGGTAAGTTTGGGGCCTATGCTACTAACTGAAAATGTTAAATGTTTCATAAAATAAAACACTGAGTGATTAAGCAGGCCACAGAGTTGTTGTTAAAATATCTGTACCGTATTTAGTAACAAAATAAGAGAAGGAAGAATAACATGGCGGGACTGGATGGTGGAAGAGATGAACGCAGTGAATAAAACAATCCAGAATCTGAAAGCTGGTTCCAGCCGAGGTCTGATGGTCTAAACATCCCATCTTCCTATCACTAAAACAAACCCCAAGCACAATTATCCAGTCTTCTTATGCGGCTGACCCTACCCAGACTCTAATCACAGTTGGGTTTCCTGGCTGTGCCAAAAGAGACTGAAAGCTGCCAATTACCCAGATGAGACACTTTGCTCTGCAAACCTCACCCCACAACAGCCCCCTGACCTCAGCTTACACTTAGGGCTATAGCTAGTTCTACAGGAAGAGTAGCTGCACCTGCTGTCATCAGTGAGCCTGTTCCAGTCTGCACAAGCAAAAGCCACCAACCTGCCGCTAACCATGAATAATGGAAAAGGCCACGGCTCTCCAGGCAACTACCAGCACTGTCTACAATCTGCTAAACTGAGCTAGGAAAGGAAATCGAACAGCAGGAAACAGGGCGGCTGCAGAATTCACATTATATTAGAGAAATATAACGCAATTCCCAAAGGAAAATGAATTGTAAAGCAATAGCGCTTGGATGGATGATGCTTGAGTGGAGCAAGGGGCTGAGATTTATCAAAATGGCTCACTTAAGGAGACAGCCAATAATAATCATCGTGAAATAAATTACACACACAAATACTGATGATCTTGGCCCAGAACTGCTTAAGGCACACAATAATCCCAAAACTGTGCAATCGAGGCTGGTCCTCACTCTCAGTGTACAGCGAGGACCTCCCCGACATGAGTCAGGAAACCTGGATCTGAATCCCAACTCTGCTCCCCGGCTGCCTCCCTGTTAAATGACACCCTCTGATTCATAAGATGGGTAAATAAACTAGAATCATTAAAGCACAGTGAGCGCAATGAGATGAGCACACTGAATCGGCTGGGGGTTTCAGTCATGCTACCGTTGTCCTTAAAAACACAAAACCCACGTTGAAACTGGCAGGTCCAAAGACAGTTTCTCATCAAATGCCTTGTTAAGGCCAAAACATATGACTTCCAAACTGAGTCCGAACTAAGAAGGGTCTCTTGTGGCTGATGTAACTCTGCCTCTTTCTCCTTCAAACCTCTGTGGCCTGATCGGTTATCTCCATCTTCAGAGCAAATATTCAACACAACTTCTCATCCAAACATGACTCATTTATCATCAGAAATGTCTCTAAGTTGTGAGATGGGGTTAAAGACCTTTGCTCTGTCAAGTTCAAAGAGTATTATTATAAGGCCATCATGGAGAGTGTGCAAGGGAAATTTTCCAATTACAAAGCTTTAGTTCACATGAAAAGTGAACATGTTCACGAAGCTAGAACTGACTCAGTCACTTCTTCATACAATTCGCCTTCCACCTATCCACCCTTTCGACAATCTCCTAGCATGAAAAATTACAAATATTTTCAGATTAAAAGTATGCAGGCTTATTTGAAAAAAAAAGAATACTAACTTGTTAAAAATGATGGTTATCTAGGAGTTGATGGGACCTGCTAAATATGGATCACTAAGGACAAAAAATCTTGACTACTATTTCATTTTGAGCACATATTTCATTTTTTTCAACAAATCTTTCCTGAGCATGCACTGTTTGCAGGCACTGAGCAGGACGCTAGAGATGAATCTGTCCTCATGGGAGGTATTTTCCATAGAGAAGGACTAACATTTTTTAAATAATAACAAGTCAGAGGTACAGATGTGGGAGTGTAACAGAAAAATCTACACTCACCTATGGGAAAGATCTGAGGAATAAGGAGAGGGAGAGAGCAGAGAGAGTATGTTCCAAGGTCTGAGGTTCAAGAGTAAGTCAGTCAGGTGAAAGGACCTTGAAGGAACACAGAGTAGAGTAAACGAAGAGGGTGGAGGCAGAAGATGAGGTGGGGAGGTGGGCAGAGGCCAGGCAGTCCTTAAAGACTTGCTAAGAGGAATGATTTTTAATTTAACGATAATGGGAGCCACGAAAAGCTCTGCCTGAAGGAACAATTGAGTTCAATCCAGTCTTCCCTCCCCTCCCTTCTTTCCATCCCCACCATTCAGTCAATTTCACAGCTGAAGAAACCAAAGGCCCTCCTCTGAGCCTCTCCCCTATTATCCCTCCTCTTCCACTCACTGACCTGATGTCCTAGTCTGTGAGCTTCACTCCCTGGAGGCAGAAAACTCCCCTAGTCCATCCCTCCCTTCTCTTCAGCACTGAGAACATGCCTGCCTAACAGACTTGGGTGCTTTTAAAATGTTTACTTTTAAAACATCTCTGCCCTTGGCCCCTTTACGTGAACAGGTGAATCACAGTGACAAGCACTAAAGAACTGCATTGTCTTGCAGGTTTCCTTACACTCTGACCACACCTTTGTTGTCAACTGTCCCTACAGGAAACCCTCCTCTATTATCTTAATTTGGGTGTGCCACCTACTTGCTCCTGAGACCCTGACTGATGCACAATGTTGAACAAGAAAGTAGTTGTGTTACATCAACAGCATGAAAACAACTGTGCTGCATCGTGTTTATTAAGTCGGCTGCAATTTTTTTCTATTAGGTCTTATTCGTTACCTGTTAGTATGTTATCCATCCAGCTATCACCCTGTTCTGCAAATGTCAGCTTCATAAGGGCTGACACTACTATACCCTGTAACACCATGCAGAGTACCAGGAATCTGAAATATACTCAGATGTTTGTCAAATGGAAGAATGAGAGAACAAATGAAGAAAAAATAGTAAAATATTTAATGGAAGAAAAAAAATTAGAAAAGCGAATGTAAATTAAGATCGCCATGTGGATGTGGAAAGGGAATAAAAGAAGGAAGCTTGAGTTTTGTTGTTATTATGTGAAGACTGTGGGTGGATTTTTAATTTTTAATTTTTCATTAAATTTGCTTTGTTTATACAGCAATAAGACTTTAAAAAGAAAATATTTTGTGTCACTGAAACCTGGAATGGAAACGGAAATGTAAAAAATATGCATTTATATGTTTTACGGGGCCACAGCGTACATTTAAAATAAACTTTTTCAAGAGACACCCAAATGATTAAACATTAAAGTTGACTCTCCCTCTATACAAAGCTATTAAAGAGTAATTAAGCCTTTCCACTGTGTTAAGCAACCACTTGCCTAACAAAGCTGCCATAATCATGTTAAGACAGGGCAGATGGAATCAAATGAGATGCAAATGGGGCATAGTCCCCACATAAATTTATGGCCCACATTTTTACTGGCAGCAGTTCTTCCCAAGCAAAGGACAACATGGCTACATAAATTTATTTCTGTACTTTTTCAGATGCTACTAAACCAACAAAGGAGAGTGGAAACAAAACAAAAAAAGAGTGGAAACACTCCTAGACAGATGCTAGAGACTTACATACCCAACCCAGATTAACCAGTAAGTAGCTGTGTGACCCTAAGCAAGTTGTTCCATGTCTCTGGATTCCATTTTCTGTATGTACAAAATTAGAGGTTCCTTGCCAAACTGGGGAGCCCCTACAGTTTTGACATCCTACACTCACTACCTGTTGTATTAGGGTACCCGATGGCGAAGGTGAAATGTCAATATAATTTTTTGGATGTTTCCTGGGCACTGTCAACTCAACCGGCCCAATGCCAAGTTCTCCATCACCCTGAAACTTTTTCGCCTTTGCTCCCCACACCCCTTGTCTGTGAATAGCTCCACCACGCATTCTGTGCCCAAGACAGCAACGTGGCTATCACCTTGGATTTTTGCCTCTCTTTACCACTCACATCAAAAACAGTCAATGATCAATTTTACCTTCTAATTCTCTCTTGAACCTGTCCAGTTTCGTCCATAACTGCTGGTCCTACTCCAGTTTAGACTCCCATCATCTCTCTCCTGGGCTACTGCTGCACACTGCCTTCTGTCACTCATTCTGTTCTCAACGCTGTAGTCACAGTGGTATTCCTAAAGTGCATTTCATTCCCCTGCTTTAAACCCTTCGGTTGACATCTATCTGGAGGATACTGCCCTTGATTTTGAGGTTGGTGAACAAAGCTCTTCATTATCTGGCCTCTTTTTACTCTCAGCCTCCCTTCTTGCCACTTCTTCCATTCACTTCATTGTCAGTCGTACTTTGCTACTTGTGCTCCCCCACAGGCTCATGGCCTCTGAACAAACAGGTACAGTTAACAGTGTTGTAATAACTACGTATAGAAGAAGTAGGGACCGCCGATACCTAATGTTTGCCTTCGAACCATCCCTCCCCTTCTTCCCATCTCCCAACATCCAAAATGAAGAGAGCAAACTAAATGATTTCAAAAGGCTTTTTGACTCTGTGGTGTATTATCTACTTATAAGTTCTCTTCCCTCAGGCAAATTCAGTAGCTGGGCTAAGTTACTATAAAGGTAGACACAGATGAGTGCCTTTATAGACCTTTCTCCCCCTACCGAGAAAATTGGACAGGAAATAAAAAGCTTAACAACTTCTTTGCCTATTACCTTCCACAGAATAAAGACTTATTCAGCAGCATCTTCTGGTCTAGTTTTTCCTTTCATGAAAAAATAACTTTTCATAGCTTTAAAAAACATCCATTAAGCAAGTGAGGCTTTTGAATGTCTGCGTTATATGAACTATATCTTGCAGGAACCTTAAGTCCTAGCTAACATGCATGCTGATCAGGTGGTGGGCACTTCGTGCTGAAGAGCAGGATTACTATGTCAGCAAAATTCTGAAGAAGCCCCCCGTCACCAAAAAAAAAAGACAGAAAGATGCTAAAGAAGCAATGGCCAAACCTTCTTCAGGCTTTCCTTATTTCCCTAAAATTCACATGGATTCTAAAATACACACAGCAGTTACTGGCTAAGGCTAAAGGTTAAAGGCACCAAAATGAACTGCGTCTTGGGGATTAGGAGGGAAGAGCAAGAACGATTCTCTTGGCCTCCAATGCTACTTAATAAAGAGAAGAGAGATTCCCAGGGACCCCAGAGCATGTGTGGCTCTCTTTAGGCCAGATGCCACCAGCACCAGAGCTGGCAGCCCAAACAGCCTTGAAATGAAGGTCTTCCAGGGGTCCCTAAGAAGATGGAAGGACAGGATACATTGACGCTCCCAGAATTAACCAAGACAACAAAGCATTTGAGCAAATGCCCGTGCCTGGAACAATCCCCCATTAGGCCTCAAAAAGGCATGTCCTTCTATCTCCATATCCATAACAAGCTAATTAGTGAAATTATAATTTCTGCTGGAAATTAAAGACTGATTGGAGAGGTTATGCAAATAAAGGACCTCAGGAGAGGATATTATCCTGGGGCAGGTTGGAAGCAGGGAGGGCCAAAAAAGAGGGGTAGCATTTGGAGGGAAAATCAACAACAACAACAAAGAAAAACCTTCTTAATCAACTCTTAGGCAGGAGATCTCAAACTGTTCTAGAGAAATTTCTCCCAAAGCAGATAAATCTTTAACTGATTAATGTCATAAACAATTAAAATAGATCTTTATTGTAGAGAATGCCCACAGAAAGAAAGCCTTTTAAGTTTTCTCTTAAAACCACAGAGCCGTCAGCTTGTGCACCTAGCCCAAGGCCAAATTCTTCAAATGCCAAACTTCTGAGGAGGGGAAGAGGAGGAAAGGGCGAGCTCACTCTGAGGAGTGGATTAGGATATCTGAGCTCCCTGGAATGCCACTGGCTCCCAGGACTACACTGCAGAACTGGACCAAGGGCTACTGAACCACTGCACAAACAACAAACAACTGTTACGGGCTGCATTCTCCAAAAGCTAGAGCTGAGATGGAATCTGGAGATCAACGTATTAGAAATCGAAGAGGGTAAGAAGCAGATTGGGCAGAGGAAGAGGTGAAATGCCAAAGCAACCAGACAGAGCCTCGGCCCATCAGCAGGGCGTTCTGGTGTCTGGGAAGCCTTCATACTACTTATCGCCAGATGTTACCAGATGTCATCAAAGACAGGTGCCCCAGGAAGGGCATGACCTAGGGCAACCAGCTCTCTGAGCAGCTGCTGCCCAGGCAGACCCTCAAGGAGCTGAGAAGCTAGCACAAGACTGTCTGCACACCTCCCTCCACCCAACTGTCAGCAAGCCCTTCCCTCAGAGGAAACCGGAGTGGCGCATCTCTGTGGTTAGCACGCCCACTTCTTCCAAAGACAGACCCTGTCTTCACAGTATGATTAAGTTTAAGAATATTAAATTTTAAGTTGCATTACTGAGAAGTATTAATAGTGAAATACAAACCAATGGAAAATGTTTCCATTTGTACTTTAAATTGAAAATCATTTTTCGGATTAAAAAAAAAATCAATTACAAAAAAAAAGTTGAAAATTATAAAGAACTATATATATATATATATCTGTATACAAATATAGATCTAGATGCATATATTTATATGAGGATTGTCTAGAAGGATATTCCAAACATGTTTAGCATAATTATCTCCGGGTCTACTATTTCGAAGGATTTTTGCTTTCCCCTTACTGTCTTCTAGTATTAATTGAATTTTCTGTAATAAGCATCTCTCTTTATAAATAGACACAAAGATGCAAGCTCAAAGCGACTTACCTGGAAGACTTCTATATCCCACCCATGACTCCAGGTGAGACCTGTCACTATAGAAGAAGGAACCTAAGACTGTACAGAAGTCTCAGATCCAGGTGTCACTTGCCACAAAGAGCAAAGGTAACTTCTGGCCACTCTGTATCTCACTCTCTCCACATGTTACCTGGGGAACTCTACAACTCCCTGCAGCTTAATGTTTTATGGTCCGAAGACAAGTGTCAGCCACTCCCTTACCCCATTATTTTTCGAAATGAGAAATTAAATTCAACCGAAAAACATCCCCAAATATCCTAAATACACATATGTTTGCTGTAAGAAAACATATGTGTATTTAGTTACAAAAATCATATGTGTATTTAGTTACAAAAATCCTTCTGAGGAAAATCAGCAGCTCTGGCAGGTGTTTGCTACAGAACTTGCTAAAGTTTGTCACATGCTGGTCACATCAAGAATAAGCAAGCACATTTGTACCTGTGGAGGCAAAAAGAGGGAGGCCTCTGGAGGAATCTGACAAAACAGGCCAATGGAAATCTTCCATGTCAGATGGCAGAATCTTGATCCTGTGAAATTTTATCACCAGAAAGGTATAAATGCAATGTGGATAAAAAGAAGTGGCATCAGTATTTGTCTGTTCTTGTTCCGGAAAGTATTGGTCTTTGGTCGTCATTCTTTGTAATATTTTATCCTTGCCTTATATGCACTGAGACCCAATGGGATTGTGAGCCAAAAATAAGTTCATTCCCACTGCTTCCGAGTCCTGTAAAGAACTCGCTGCCTCACTTTCAGGATGGCCATGGAGTAGCCTCTGAGGTCCAAGAGAGCAAGGATCGTTCAGTTAACGCACCTCTAATGCCTACTCTACTACCTGGCACAAAACTGACATTCGATAATTATTAAACAAACAAATAAATGCATAAGCTCCTTGGTGTAGTGCCATGATACTAAGGATGTGAGAAAACGTTATGCAATGCTTGGAAATAAAGCAAAAGGAAGGCAGTATGCAATTTCAGTGCCAAACTAAAATAGTCTAACAGGTACACTCAAGGATTATTTGATTTTCTAAGAGATGTACCTGGTTTGATTTGCTAATTACCATCGATTTGGGTTCAGATTTTGTGAAGTTACATGTTAACTTATAGATCTGTATCCATTATAGATGTATAAGATTTCTGATCGTTAGAAATGAGAGCCCCAAATGTTATTGTTTTATTGCCCTGTAGGACATTAACCAGTTTTGTATCTAACCTAGAAATCTTATTCCAATATTCTTCAGTCTCAAAACTGCATAGTTCCTCAAGCGTTCTTTGTACTAGCTTTATCTTCCTACTGGTTTCCTCGTTTATTAGCTGAACACTTCTTTGACATATTTCTTTGAGAGTCATGTTTATAACTTTAAAAAAATTATACATTGACAGGAGAAATACAAGAAAAAAGGTCTAGTTTCTCGTCTAGCATGGAAGTAGAACGTGTTCATAAACGTTTATATTCTAGGTTAGAAAGGGTAGTATGGGAGATAAAGAGATGCCAATACACAAGGAATTTAAGAAATTGCTTCTAGGCTAGTTCACAACTTGATTTTGTATTTATTGTCAAGGATATTAATCCTTGACATTCCCTAAAAGAAGGGAGAAAAAGGAAGCAATTCATTAGCAGGTACCTATAAATTCTACAAGGCAGTTGTAATCTCTGCAATAGTTTTGTGAGAAGGATCAGCAGACTGAAATTTCAGTCCCAGGGACACCGTTGCTCTCTCTGAATCCCGGTTTGCAGCTACAGTTTATATATGTAATACACACACACACACACACACGCACGCACGCACGCGCGCGCGCATACATACACACATACATATATATACATACATACATATACACATACACATATATACATATATATATGATATAATTATATATACGATTATTTAATAGTTCCCTGACTTCAAGAGTTAGTTCACCTCTGTTCCAGCTATCTTCATTCCCCTTCAGAGGCATCTCACTACACAAGACCAAGACAGGAGAGTCTTTCATTTTTTTTTTTTTTTTAAATCAGTTCTATTAATTGTGGTGCTGCTGCCTGAAGGCAACAATCGATTCTGGATGAAATTTCACAGTCCTCTCAGGCTTGGTCTGTTTGTATGGTTGTCTCTGGACATCTGAGAATCCTTGTCACAGCAAAAGAGGCGGACAAGTCAAAACCACTTAGGTTTACAAGGACACAGGTACATACACCTGAAAAACCAAGGTCAAATTCCTTGGCATGGGAACGTATCAGATATATCAGATGAGACATTCCCTTACCTTCAAAGTTAGGGTCTCGTGTCTATGCAACGATGTTAACAGGGAATTGTACTGCATTTCTTTAGTTGCTATTGTTTTAATTCTAAACCAATCGTTCTTTAACTTCTCCACCATTCAAACACAGTAAAATCATCCTGTGATTTTGCACTAACCTTCTCACCCTTTTAACTACCTGCAATTGAAAATGAAAGTGAACTACAGCAGCACTAGGGGGTTGAGGTAAATATCAGTACATAGGTATGTTTGAAAACAAGCAATTCTTCCGTCCTGATCAAAGTCAAATGAAAATTCTGGAGTTCCAATGAAAATCTTTCTTACCCACAACTGTCTCCCCAAGAGCATCCGCCACAGCATCCCACACAGAATACGAACTCAATAAATACCTGATAAAAACCTGAATGAGAGGACAAATCCATGAATCAGAGAGAGAAAAGGACAGAGTATCATTTCTACTCTAATGAGGTAAAACCTGATACAGAAAGATTTAGTGTTGTGCAAGAGGCAGGAAGCAATTCTTCTGCTACATCTGGCATGATTCAGACTCTTAAAAGATAATTATATATGTTTCTGGAAGATTAGAGATATTTGAGAGTTGAGATAAGAGCAATAAATATAATTAGGGGGACAAAAATCCATTCTGTGAGGGAAATAAAATAATAGTTGCGAGGGTTACATTAGACCAGAGGCAGACCTTCAGGTACCGGATGTGACTACAGTTGTAAGCTCAACTTAATTACTGACAAAACATCGACGACCAAGGGATCTTGATGCTAGATAACCTGTAGAAATAGCACATTATTTAAACTCTTGGCATGGCACAGTCTATCATTTTTGTCAATGTGGCTTAATTAACATTCTGCTCCTCAATCCCAGCACATGTACTTTCGTTTAAAAGCCCAAATCTACCCCATTGCCAGCAAGAACATCCATAGTGATTGGTTTCAGTTCCATACTCATGAATAAACATCAAATCTGTGACCTTTACCACACCCTCTAGGCAAGGATTATCATCATGAGACCAATGATCAGTTGTCTGGACCTGCACAGCAGGAAAATCTGTATATGAGGAAGGCCATCGTCAAGGGAAACTGATTAAACATGCAACAGTCCTCCAGGAAGCCCCAAGAAGCCATCTGGGTAATCTTTAAAACTACCATCTGTCTCAGATGACCCAGAAGTAGTGCTGTCCACAGATGGGACAGCAATAAATGAAAGTGAGAGCAATGTGCAGGCTCTGTGAGTACAGCATGCTTTCAAGGCCATGACGCCACAGCAGAGCTGGCACTTTGCCACCTCAACTCCTTCTAGGAAGCAGCAGAGTTATAAATTCTCATAAAATAAAAAATGGACCTGGCCCTCCATTATAATTCTTTGGAACTTCACCAGAATCTACATCGATAGGGCAGACAGGGCACAGAAGACTAGTTCAAATTTTGGACAATCCCACACACCTCACAAGTGGCTTTTTTTTTTTTTTTTTAATGTCTTTAATCCTACAAGGAACCCCATCAGTTAAATCATTTTCATAATTTTTGTACACAATATTAAATTTTTTGTGAAGAGCTGGGGGTATAAATAAATCATACTAACATTTTTGAGTTTACAAAATGTTTGCACATAAATTGACCAGTTTTAAGTAATTCTTTTGTAGTATTTCCAAACATACTTAACCAAAATAATACCATGAACACCTATGTATCCATCAGACAGCTTTAGCAAATCTTGACGTTGCCGCATTTCCTTCAGATTTTTTAATGATAAAAACTACAATAGTATTCCATTCTACTCTCCTGTCATTTAGAGAGGTGCTTACTATCCTGAAGTGTGCAGATGTCATCCTCAAGCATTTTTTCATGCTTTTACTACACGTGTATAGTCATAAACATTTTACAGTAGTTTTTGGTTTAACATTAAACAAATGGTGTCATGTTGTATAAATCATCCGGCTACTTACTTTTACAAACTTTACGTTTTTGAGATTTACCCAAGTTGGAAATATGACTCTAGTTCATTCATTCTAATTGCTATTTGATATTTCAATCTAATTCTATTTTCACAGTAACCCTGTGCGTGAAATGATGAAAGAGCAAACATTCTGCCCAATTCTATGAAGTAATGACTCAGATTTAGTTCTTCTTACACAAAACTCTATGCTCTTTTTACTGCATAACTCTTGACATCTGAAAATAGAAGACTGAAAATTATGAAGTCTTTATGCAAA
>NW_006431916.1:3794413-3795119 GCF_000325575.1 Pteropus alecto | reverse complement strand
TGAAAAGCCTCCACTCTCAGCACTGTCTCTAGATTCCTCACTGAACAAACAGGGCCACCAGCTTCAGGTAGAGAAGATGCTGAACTAAACATCCTCATCTCCTTAAGCCAAACTACAATCTTGGAAATTTGAATGCCAACTGAGTATCTGATACTATTAAATAATTAATATTTACTTATGTTTGAAATGTGTCAATACTGTGGCTATGTTAAAAAGGGAAGAGATGTTTAATGCGTTTAGAGTTTCAGTTTTGCAAGATGAAGAGTTTCTGAAATTGGTTTAAAAATGTGAATGTATTTAATACCACTGAAACGTGTAATTAAGAATGGTTAAGATGGTAAATTTTATGTTATGTGTACTGTATCGCAAATTTTTAAAAAGGAAAGAGATATATGTAGGGACAAATTACACGTCTGGGGTTTGCTTTAAAATAATCCAAGGTGGGATGGAGATTATTGATAAAACAAAACAGGTAACATAGGACATTATACTAGTATAATATACTACTCTATATGTTTGAAGTTCTCAAAAATAAGAAGTCTTAAATAAGGGTTTAGGCCAACCAATTTCATCTCATTAACAAGTTGGTTCACTTTTAGGTAGAAGTAAAAAAGGAGCTTATTTTCAAATCCTAATGGTCTGAGACCTGCTTTACCTGCTATGTTTAGAGAATGAACAGTGGTTCTCAAACTTGACGTGTACGCGA
>NW_006431916.1:3768472-3794360 GCF_000325575.1 Pteropus alecto | reverse complement strand
AAGTAGGGCCTAAAATGCTGCATTTCTAACAAACTCTCAGATGATGCTCTTGGTCTATGGGTGACACATTGAGTAACAAGACAATAGGGGATTTATAGGCAGGGAGCAAGCATTAGCAAGGGGAGAAGCCAGTGATTTAGAGAGCTTCTCTAGGAACTAGAAGACCTTTCTGGAGAAAGGTCTCCTCACTTCTTTGCACCCCAGCACCAGGCATCACAGGTCACCACCAAAATGAAGGACAATACAAAAACAAAAGAATCCCAGCAATTGGGTGTTTTTTCAGGGCCAGCCTTGTACATCTAAACTAATTAAATAACAATGAAAAGTCCTTGCCCTGATGGATTTCTGCTCCTAAATCTATTAAGTAATGACTAAACCAAAGATACATGTCCAGAAGTCAAAGTTCAGAGGCTCAGGCAAGAGGTGGGAATCATTAACAAACTGTGAGAAGGTTAAAAGAGCAAACTGTCTTGGAAACTCTGGTCAACTGCATCTGATAAAGAAATAAAAACCATTTAATTATGCACATCCCTGAACAATCATCAAATCTCTGAAGAACCAAAAAAGAATTTCTATACATAAAAAATCTTGTCCGCAAAATACAATTAGTTCCTCTAATGTTTTATGGTCATCAGGTGGACCTGACCAAGTCCTTAGAGACCCCTCCATTATCTGTGAGACTACCCATGCCCAGAGGGCAGGGATTATAACTCGGGATTCTCTCCTTTAGCCAGTCCAGTATGTGATTAAGCCATTACCATATGATCTTACAGTTCCCATTCCTTGAGAGTTGCTAAGTGCTAGGCAAGCACTAAGCGGTTTATATTAATTATTTCACTTAAAATGCTTTGTCTTCACTCATTGTCTTTTGAAATCTAATTATAAGCTTCTAAATCCCTCTCCTCTTTGCAAATATTTTTCCTAAAATGTTAATTCTTGCTTCTCTCAACATGGAGTGATGCAGAGAAGGCACTACACTCTCTGCCCTGTGAACTCTAGGTCCGAGCTATCTAAAAATCTAGAGGAATAGATAAGACCTGGTCCCTCCCTCACCTTTCACACAGGGACTTGCAGACAGGGATTCAGAAGAAACACACACAGTCCCTGCCTTCAACAAGCATAGAGTCCTGTGGAAAAGTCACCAGCAGGAAAATGAAAATATATTTATTAGATAGACACACATACACATGTCCACACCCGCTTATTAATTCTGTTAGAGCACACAGAGGGAATCCTTCTGACAAATGGATTATGGAGGACTCCAGTAAAATGATTTTTAGTCTAGGCCTTGAAATACAAGTACTTATAATACATGAAGAAATAAAAATACGAATGAAGGCACAGAAGCATGTGAGAACCTAGATGGGTGAGAAGCTTGGAATGGCTGGAATGCAGAGACTGTTGGAGCTCCCTGGAGAAGGGAATCAATGAATTTCTAATTTCTAATTTCTAATTCTGAGAGATTTTTTGACTCTGAATGTCTAATTTTGTGCTTGATACTTAATATTTTATATATATATATATTTTAGTCCTGTTGTCTTAGCCCCAGTAGCATTTCCTTGAGGCTGCAGTCTACAAGATACCTACCTACACAGGGTCAGGCCTTACTGGCCCTATCTGCCCTTGCCCTACAGAATATCACAGGATGATAAAGAAACATGTCTGTACAGTTTCTAGAGGCATGTTCCAGGGTGGCTCACACCCAAGTCAAAGCTGTCACCCAAAATATTTAATGGAGGAGCAAAGAAAAACGAAAAAAGAAAAAAACATGTATTATTTGCAAAGTATGCAACCTAAAACATTATGATAAAGGTTTTCATCCACAATGAGAAATAACTCTACCATGCCTAAAATTAAATCCAGTTCAAAACCCTCCAATAGAAAAACTTCACACCCCGAACATCCACATCTAGAGTTGACACTCAGTTTAACAAAATAAAATAATAAAAATGCTGTTTAGTCAGTAAGAAACCCAAAGAACCCAACATTTGGACTTCAGAAATGTCTCCTCTGTGAAGGATGGATCTCAAGAAATAAGAAATACCTAATCCTATTTCTGAAACTATATCTATATAGAAAAACAATTATTTTTATTTTCATTTATTCCCAGAATACACAGAAACAAAAGCAACCTTTTCTTGACATTTTTCAGTGTTTCTGGAAAAACATCTCGTTGGAATAAGTGAAGAATGTTCTTGCCTCTGGCACAGGAGAAGTATAAGGATCAGATATGTAAAAGCAGTTTGTTAAACAGTAACGTGCAAAAACAAACAAAAAGCCTCACTGTTGTACAGATAGTCTATTTTCACAGCTCACAGTGGCCAGGAAAAATTTCTACCTGAAATTAAAAAAAAAAAAGCTAAGAAAATTTGCCTAGTGTTTTCGACTTTACAGATTTAGGGAAATCACGATTCACGATTTGAGTGAATCTTGGAAATTCAATATAAACAAAGTGCTTGTATTTGTCCTTTAAAAGAAGCCTGGGTTTTGGAGGGTGGTGGGCTTAGCTTTTAATACCTGATGGGACATTGTGACAAAAAGTAAACCTGAGCTTCCTGCATAATTTTCTAGGTATTAAAAAAGTCTCATGCAATTTGTTTCATAAGCGATGATTAAAGTAAAAAAAAAAAACCTTACCTATAAAGTTAACAGCTGGCATACAAGGCCTCTGTCTGACCACAAAAGTGCAAACTCATAAATTCTGAAAGCCATGAAGCCAAGTGGTTGTGCTGTCTTGTAAAAACCTTCAAAACAAGTGAATTTCAGCAAAAATGATATATGGTGTGAGACTATGACATAAAGTCATAATGGCTGCCCTCACGTTCCCCATGGCAGGTGGTTACTGATACAGGAGGTGCATTCCTCTCAGAAATCCCTAAATATCAGGTCTGAGCAAAGAAATGGGGAGAAGGAGAAAGAATGGCAATTTTAAAATTTTATTAATAATAAAAATTCAAAGATTGTCTTGAGGGGGGGAATGATGGTGACATGCTCAAAGTTGTATTTTTAGAGGCTATTTTCATCATTTAACAGTTTATCTCAGAGAAAAATAACAGCACTTGGGGGGAGATGAAACCAAAGGTTTATTTCTAATACAAAACACATATCTTCTGACTTGTATAAAGTTCCTCTGGAAGCTTCCTATCCAAGTTAATTGGGAGAGCCATTTTATCTCAAATAGGTAAATAAGGTCCTGCCTTGATATTCCTAAACCTGCTGTTTTCGCTCACTCCCTCAAAGAGGCAATTCAATCTTGGACATAATAAATACACACCTCTCCTTGCAACGTCCCCCCTCTCCTCCACACAGCCACATCAGGGGTGTCAGCACCAGCTCCACACACCACAGCTGGTACCTTTGACCATCCATCCATTCCTATCCCTCTGGGCTTCCACTTCCTTTCCGTAACAATGATGGCTGTCATTTTTTCTAGGTACCAACTACATGTTAGGCATCATGTTGAGAATGTTTTGTACTTAATCTAAGCCTCACAAACAGCCAACGAATTGTCGTGAGGGTCAAGGAATCTAAGAGTCACATCAACAGTTAGATGGGAAAAGACAAAGCAGGGATTCATACCAAGGACTGTTCAAGTCCAAAGTCCTTGCTCTTTGTTCTTTCCATATCTCTACATAGCATTAGTAAAAAGAAAATGCTGAGCCTGATGAATGCTAATGGTTATTCTAGATCTGAGTGTTGTTTCCAATAGTTTCAATCTCCAAGTCCAGAATTCCATATGACTGAACTCATCTTGCCCCTGCCTGATCATCTGTCTACAGTATGCTCTGAGTAAGGAAGGACATGGTTCAGAGCATCTGGGCAGCTCTGGCACTTGTGTGAGTTTGCTTCTATCCATACAGTGTGTTACACATAGCTGGAGCTCTGTGACCTCCCGTCACCTGCCTGCCAGCATACACGCCAGCCCTCAGTTCCCGTAATCCATTTGCATAGATGGTCCCCCAGCCTGTGTCCAGGATAAAATTTTAGAAAACAGGCTAAACTAAAAACTGCAAGCTTTCTAAAACATGCTGACACACTGCCAGATGTTTTATGTGCATTAACTCAGTAAGGCCTCAAAAATCCCCATGTTTCTTTATTTACTTACCCAGCACGAATACTGAGCACCTTCTCTATGTCAGGCACTGTACTGGGTGCTGGGAGATAACATCCACATGTATATATACTACCTGGAAAAGGCTCAGAGAAGGTAAGTGGTTTGTCGAGCCAGCTACGAAGTGGCAGAGAGGAAAGATTTAAATAGTCTGTCATAAGCTTTAAATGAAGTGATGATAACCTTCTCAAAACATCTCTAATAACTTAGTTCAATACCCGATAATATACAAAGTGCTTTCACATTTTAACCCATCAGATCTGCAATTGGTTTTAAAGAAAATATTGTTTCCTCATGTTCTCCAATGCTGGGTAGTACAATAAAAGTAATTTTATTGAGAGTCAGTCTAAGTATGTCACCTTTTAACTTTTGATAAGTCAGAAACCTTCAAGTAGCGGGATAGAGCCCTTCTTCCCCTGCAAAACAGATTAAGCCTAATACGTCTACCTGTGCAAAAAGTACAGCGAGAACAAGTCACTTCACAAACAGCTAATATTCTTTTTCCAAACTAAGTCTATTTCTTAAGCCACCAACTTTAATTCAATGTACACCTTCTAAATTTCTTCTCCATACCAAAATTTATTTATTTTTCTATCTTACAAAGAGTATACACTCCTAGGGACCTGAGTGAGGTAGTCAAGAAGGGAATGGAGAAAGAAGATATGGAGAAAAACTGACAATCATTCCAGTCTAAAGGGAGTAGTTTGAGGCCGGTATGTGAGTAAGTAGATCCCGTGTTGCCACGGTTTTTCATGAGAAACCATAAATCCAGATTTTTTTAATAGTCACCTGGATTCTTAGATGTTGTTATCTAATTCAATTGCTTGCTTGTTTTTAATATAATCGGGGCCAAATATGACAGGACTGCAAGCCAAATTCAGGCTGCAGGCACTCAATATATAATAGCTGGACTAGAATAATGAATGCAATACGAGAAAGAAAAGCATCATAAGAGGCACTGACCTTTGCTGTTTCCAAACTGGTAAGCGAAAAGCAAAGCGGGGGATATCTGCAAGCGGATTGTGAGAGAGTGGAGATGGCAGAGCTTCCACCGGCAGGACATGTTCACAAGCCTCCCTCACAGGGCTAACATGCCAACAAATGAGGTTCTGACTGGGCATCATTTAACACAGTGCCTTGCACCTAGTGCACAGACAAGGAATGTTACTGCTTTTATCAGTAGCAGTAGGACAGAAAAAGTCCGAATGGGTCTGCCACCTGGCTGTGTCACCTTAAGCAAACTGCTTAACATCTCTGTGCCTCACTTTCCCTATCTGTACAATGTGCTGGCTTAGACCAAGCTTCAATAAGCGTCAGCTATTGTTCCTGTTACAGAGGGGATGCGAAGCCCTTCCCAATGTAAAATGTGTCAAATGAGAAAAGAAAAGCTCCGAAAGCTGTGAATACGGACAAAAGTTGTAGCAAATTATTTTAGAACAGTGTAATCTGATTTTAGGCATATTACTTAACCCATCTGCACCTTAATTGTTTGGTTTACAGGATGGGAAAAACAAAACCACTTACCTCACAGGGTTTTGGGGTAAAAGCAAATTTTATACTATAATGTGTCAAATACAACAATTGTTAGCCTACACATGAAGTATAAAATTTCTATTCCATGAAATACATGCATAAGACCACCCAGAAGCACACGACAAAGCAGCGGCTCCTTGTCATCCACATGTCAGGAATGCTGCTGAGGTAGCAACCTTCTCTGCTCACCGCTTCCACAGCCAGCAGGCTCATTGGGCCTCACTTCCACCGCTAACTGGTGGTTTGGGTAGTTTTGTCCCCGTTTTACAGATGAGGGTTTAGAAACTGAGTCTGAACATCTAACCCAAAGAACATCCCCACATATCAGCCTGCCTGCCTGTAGTAGCACATAAATGCTGGCGAGAAAGGCTCAGAAAAGTCTTAATTTAGGAGTCTACTGAATTCTTTTTAATTTTCCATCATTGCTTATTAATATGGCCAATACAGGCAGACTCGGGGCTAATGTTATAAATGTTACAGCAATTGAAAAGCAGAAAGTAACTCTGTAATTACCCTACTATTTCTAATACAGTTACACGATGGGCACAGAATTATGTACAGAGGGGAGAAAATTGCATTAGACACCTCTGGACCTTTGAAATTGTATTACTTAGAACCTTGGCAAATGAGCAGTAAGTATTTAAAGAAGATTAAGATGAATTTCCCATTTGGTGTCCTATTTAATTTCTACAAAAGTATTTGGCTGTCACCTTCAGTGTACACTGCTCATGGCCTACTTGGTGTCTTCCACAGTAGATGAGAGGGCAGCCCTGAGCTTTTGTGCCACCAATAGCTACAGGGCCCAGGTTCCCAACCTGCCAGCCAGGGCCAAACTCCCCTGGAGCTTAATGAGTCATCTTTCTGAAAGCCACAGGAGGGGATCTGGGCTTCCCCATGTGTTATACCATGTGACATGATGCCATGACTTCCTCAAATGAGTACAGAAACTGCTCTCTAGATATCCCCTTGAAAAAGATAACTGCCCCAAACCAACCACCATAGCAAATCTGTACATCTACCCCAGGAATTTCAAAAGTATAGCAATTTGATGCAAGTTTTGATATCAATTAAGAATGAGATGACTATTTATGTAATTCTAAAATGGTTGACTAGAAGGACAGCCCAATTTCCTAATTTTATAGATGGGGAAAGTGAAGGCTACAGAGGGGAAGTGACTTGCTGAAGATGACATAATACGGTCTCAAACACCATATTATAAGGCAATACTCCATTTCCTGAAAGACCTGGGAAAACATCCTTAATAATTCTTTGCCTTGTTGAGGCAGGCTCCACTGACAACCTCTTGGGACCCAGCCCAGGCATTCTCCATGCCCAGGCCCTTCTCTCCCCAGCTGGTTTCCGAGTACAGCATGGTCTCCCCCAGTGTTTTTGCCCAGCCTTCTACCTGCCCGTCTGAAGATAAGTGCAGGGCATTTTTCACGTGGGAGATCTCTACCTCTCATCACAACAGAGAGGCAACAGGTAATTGGAGCAACGAACCCAAAGGCATCTTAAAGCTGCCAGTCTTCTTAACATTTGTCCATGGTCCACAAGTTACAGTCTAATTTTTTTCAGAGAGTTAGTACAGCTTCCACTTCTATTCCTAAAATGGGAGATGAAGCGCCACCCTTCCATTCTTTGAGAAGCCCTCTCTCCTCCCCACCACCACCCAATCCCCCTGTCTCCCACCTGAGCAACAGAAAAAAAGCATTCTGACTAGGGGCGCACCCATTTCACAGGGCAGCCATCCCTCAAGGGAAAGACTCCTTAGTTTTGTTTTGTTTTTTTCACATCTTTTTGCAACACAAAAAGGTAACACAACCCGCTGGTCACAGAGTCCTTTAGAAGCAGGAAATGAAAAAAACTGGGTGGTGGGTGGGAGAGGGAACTCTTCATGGCCTCTACTTTTCAAGGGACCTGGAGGAGCAGAAGTCTCCTCTGATACCTTTACTTCTGGTCCAGGGCCCATCTTCATATCACCAGCAGGTGCCCAATCTCCAGCCCAACCTAAAATCTTAAAAGAATTGCTGTAATCTTAAACTCTATACGCTGACATTTGAGTGGGAATTCCACAGTCTCCCACACCCGAACATACACTTCAATCACCTCCAAGTCAGGTCTCCCTTAAATTACCTCCTTCTCTTCTAAGTGAAACTTATTAGTGTAAGCATCAGGTATAAAACCTTGGCTTTATTTTGATTACTTTAATCCAGCCAGAGATGAGGTTTTCAATCCAAGCAGTCTATCACTGTAGAGTAAGGGGTGCTCTGCTCCCCTCCCAAAGGCACCTTGGGCTGGTTTTACAGAGTGACTAGGTAAGCCTGCTTGGTCAATCCTACACTTTTTAAAATGTCTGAGAAACAGGGTAGAAGAAATTTTTAGTTTCCTGGGGAAATCTAGCTTTCATTTACTTACAAACAAAAAAATTTGCTAGGAGTGCCATTCTAGCTACTCAAGAAAATGTTGAGCCAAATGTTTGCACAAAGAATCACACTACGCCCTTATTCAGACAACTTTATGCTACTTCTCTGTTCACAGGCTGACCTACTACTCCTATTTAGATGAGATAAAAAAGGATTTTCAGCAAAAACATGGGAGAGGACAGTTGTGCGTACCATGTTGCTCATTTAACATACTACACATGCATTAATTTAATCCTCAAAAAACCCCTATGAAGCTAGATTTCTCTTCAAAACTCTTTTAAAAGTGGGACAGTATAAAATTAAAAGATGAAACACCTTTTTATCCCTGTTATATTAACGAAGAAGCAGGCTCAGAAAGAATAGTTTGCCCAAGGTCATACAACTATCCCATTACAGATATAGGTCTGCTTGACTCCAAAGTCAAAACGTCACATTTTTTCTTCCCACTACACCACCCTGCTTCCTGTCATCTGAGACAGACATCCCTGTGGATTTCCTATTTGTGGCACTGACGCCTGCCCTCCCTTCCAGATTCAAAAGGACAAAAGCACTGGTATTGTTCCTCTCAAGCAATGAAATTTAACACAGAACCACAAATTTTGCCTACAAGGACATTGCCACTGGAAACAAAATCCTCTGTGCTAGGCTGGTGCCCTTTTAGCATTTCGTGGATTTTTGCAACACCACAGTTGGCCACTTACTGAGTATCTCGACAGGCAATAATGCAGCTACAATTCTGTGATATTCAGAGTTCAACTTTGAGGTTTCCTGAGCGTCACTGCAGGAGCTTATTATGGCTGTGGGACCCCCAGCAGGAACAGAGTTCATGAGATGAGAGTAGACTACCTCTAGACAAGATAGGTAAGAAATGGTGGGGGAGAAAAAGCAAGGGAGAACCAATACCTCAGTTCTTGTATTTCTAAAATAAACATCGAGGTGCAACAATAAACAATAAATTCCTCCATGAGAGACAGACAGAAAAGACAGGAAAAGGGAAGATGGGGCAATATTAATGAACATGTTCTATGTTCTCCATTATACTAAATAATTTTCTCTCTGTGGACCAAACAACCCTGTAGGGTCCCAGACATGCTTTTAAGTTAGTGACAAATGACAAAACTGAGGCTCAGAGAAGTTAGATAGCTTTTTCAAGGTCATCAAGCTGGTCAGTAACAACGAGAAAGCTCCTTGACTCCTGCCCATGGCTCTTTCTGCTCATAAGCCTCGGAAGAGATGGACAGGAGGCCTCATTGTCTTAGGGGTGCAGTCACTAGATTTTGAGTTCTCATTCCACCAACAACTTGCTATGGAGCAATAGAGGTAAGTGAGGACTGTAGTAAACTAAAGAAAGTGTGGTACTTCTAAAGGAGGCAGCTGCTGTTCAGGACCAGGTGATTCTGGCCATAGAGGAAATAAGGCCTGATCCTCTTAATTTTTCAAGTTGGAAATCTGCTTTTGTGAAAAATCTCCCATCTTTTAAACGTATGCTCTAAATTTTTTAAAACACCACGCTGGTCAAATCGATCATATACAGAGGAAACCAAGCTCACAGGTAACCAGTCCCAAATCTGGTACAACTGCAACATAAAGAACTAGACCAAATGGCTATTTCCTAACTGAGAGACTCAAGGCTCATGGAGTTATTGACGCTATAAATGCATATGCCCACTAAGTATGCACATATACTATTTTTCAAATACATGTCGATGTTATTATGAAAAAATTTAAAGTAATTTACACAATTAACTAAATTCGTAATAGCTTTCTACAACTACTCATTTTCCCCAAAGAACTGATAGTGATAATATAACCACTATCATTTGAATCCTCATAATTTTTTTCATTAAAAAAATCCTCATTTAGAAAAGATTGGCAATAATTGGAATAGATCATTTCTAAAGTTCTCATTTTTATAATTCCATGATTATATGCTGCAGAGATGTGGGAGACTAGGAAAGGAAGAGAAACTCCCTAAATACACCAAGGTATATATCTAAAAATCAGTACACACATGGCCGTCATCATGAACTCATCATGAAGTGTATACCGCCTAACTGTTAAGTTCAAGAAGTAAATAGCCAACAATGCCAGCAATATTTCTTGAGCCCTTCTCAAATATTTATTGAATAATTATGTTTCAGGCAAGTAAAAAAGACAAAGATATATGATAGGCTATCATTGAGTTTTTACGGCAATGGGAAATGTCGGACATCAATTACAAATAATTACAAGCTCACGATCAGTGCAACTAAGAAACCTGTGAAGCTAGAACGCCAGTTTGGGAGAACTGGGCCTGTTCTGTGCTAGCCTGAAAGGATTCCATAAGAAGTGTTGATGTGACTGAGCTGAGATCTTAAGGGTAAGCAGAAGTTAACAAGTTGTAGGCATGTGGTAGGAGGGATGGGGGATTCCAGCACAGGGCCTCAGTGGGTGGGGATGTGGTATTTCCAAAGCACCCAAAGTCCAGTGTGGCTGAAACCAAGAAAGTGAAGGCATCTGAGGTTTGAGATGAGGCTAGAGAGGCCATAGGAGACAGCACTGAGGCCTGATAACCATGTGCACACCATTATGGGTTTTTACTTTAGAGAGACTGCAATGTCACATAAAACCTATATCAGAGTAGGTGTGCAAGAAATACGTGATAAAACTGAAGCGGTGGCAGGAGATGAAGCCAGAATGTGAGCAGGGATTGCTGAGTCTCCAAAGTAAAGTATGCTAAGGAATTTAAACTTCATGTGAATAATAATGGGCTGCCCTTGAAGGGTTCAGGCATGTTTAAAAAAGGATTCAGCATGGAGAATGGACTGAAAAGATGCAAGATCAGAAGCAGAAAACCCAGTAAAATGATTGCAGTAATCCAGGAAACAGATGGTACGTAGCTCAGGCTTGGATGGTGACAATGGCACTGGGGAGAAGAAAACAGAGTCTAAAGAAAGAGGCAGAGTTGACAGGCCTCAGTTCCTTTTCGGTTAGGACAGGAGGACAAGGGGAGAGTTCAGAATGACTGCAAAATTTGTCTTGGGCACTCTGGTGAGTGGTGGTGTGGCTGAATGAGGAAGAGCAGGTTTTGGGTCATCCAAGTGGAACTGTCACAGAAGCAGTCAAGAGGACTGGCACACAGGCTTGGGAGGGAGCAGCAGAGATGTTGCTATAAAATTGGAGAAAGTGTGAGGAGAGAAGAGACAGAAGCAGTCATCAAGGGCTAAACGAAAGAATACAAGTCTGTCCTTTAAATGGAGATTGAGAAAGAAGAGAAAACCAGGAAGAGCATGTTGCCATAGAAGCCAGGGGAGGAAAGTTCAGGAGAGAATGGCCCACAGTGTCAACCTGGATAAAGAATGACAAACCAGGGCACTGTGTTCTCTTTTGCTCTGGTTTTCCTTCAGGGCATTGATCATAATCGGTACATTTTTTTTTTTTTTCATTGTCCATCTCCTCCTAAGACTTATATAAACAAAATGGTTTGTTCCCCCAACGTACATCTACTGAGGGCACGTTGCACAAAGGTTCTCCAAGGTGTCTGTTGAATGAATGAATGTATGGAGAATGCATGCGTGAATGTTTAGGAAGAAACCAGTATTAAAGGAGATATGGCAGATGAAGGGCACAGGAATAATCCCCAGAAGAGGTGGCTGAGCCAGAAGAGAAAATGGGATCCAGCAGACAGAAACAGGGGTCGGTTGGTCTTGAATGACAGAAAGATACTTAGTAAAATCATTTATCAACAATCTTGTTCTCCAAGAACCAGAGATTATAAAATTCTCTCCCATGAGTTTCTATATTGTCCAGATGTTTTCGCCATTCCAGGATGTTTCCATTCCCACTGATATTTTATTGCAGGAAAACCATGCGTAAGTAGGTTGCAAATGAGGTTTCTCTGAAGATTCTAGTTTCAAACCTCTGAATCATGAGCACTAAGATCTCAAGAAGTTATTTCACCCCAATGACTGATTTCATAGCACGATGCCAATGTGCTTCATTGCTTTAAGACAAGTCAACATACAAACATCTGCCCCGACAAAGCAAGGCAACTGGAAAGGGTTATTTAACAAATAATTATTCACTTTTCAAAAGTAGTCGCAGCACCAAAGGGGCAAATCCCTTTGTTAACCCAGTTCGATTTATAAATTCTGATTTCAAAGTAACTTTCTTAAGAGTATATTTGGCATCTGCCTTTCACTGAAAAAAAATCTGTTCCCCATTCTCCCCACAATGATAGACTATATTAACTATGTCCTAATTAAACATTCTAAATCTGGAATAAAACCCACTTGGGGGTGGAGGGAGAAAGAGGAAAATGTCTATGCTTTCATAAGACTGTCCTAATTTACTTAGCATCAAGGGCCCAAATGACCTTTATATAGCCTCAAATCAATCACTTAGCTAGGACACATACCTTCTTACTTTGAAAATGAGGAGACAGTGGATGAGAGTTCCTACAAAGTACTTTTAACAAACATAAACTGTAATCATCAAAAGAATGTTACTCTGGGGGCTGCCAAAGAAGGCCAAATGACAGAATGAAGAGACTCTGGCTTCAAGGAAAGTAAAAGCACCATCTTTTCCACTTCCCCTCACTTCCATCGTCCCCCTCAAGGTTTAGCACCACCTATTGTTTATATGCCAGCAACCAACACAGGACCTGGCATTGTGATAGCACCCATGTTTTGGCAAAGGGCAACAAGGGAAGGATGGGGGCAGCCTCGGTTTGAATCCAGCCTCTATCACCAGTTTGAGCAAATGACTTAACTGCTGTAGTTTTCTTATCTGTAAAGCAGAGATGGTAAAAACACCCTTATCACAGGATGGCTGTGAGGATTAAATGAGTTAATAATTCTAAAGCACTTATAACAGCACCTGGCAAACAGTGGGAAAGAGATTCCCAAGATCATCATTATCATCACCACCACCAGTTGGACTCTGAGCAAGTCACTATCCACCACAAGGTTGTTTCCCCACAGGTGAAATGATGGGGTATAGGAACTAATCTCAGGGAGATCCCCACTGGCTTCATTCCTCAATAATGCTGAAGATAGTATTATAATGCTCTAAATCCTTAGCCTCTGAGCTCTCAGACCAGCAGCAGGGAGGGAAGGTAGTGCTGATTCTCCCTCGGGTCCCAGAGGCTTACTAGCCCGCAGAGATTCAGCTCCTCCCACCCACAGGCAGCAGTCCACCCGGCATCCTCCTTCCTTATTAAACAGGTTGTTCAGGGATGAAAATATTTATCATGATACTCAAAGCTGTGGAACACCATGGGTAGGAGAAAAGGACACACTTCACAAGAAAGAAAGCAGAGAGGGAGAGACAAGAACAACTAAATGACGAAAGCAAACAAGACAGACCAGAAACACGGTGCCTATGGGGTTATTTATTTAGCATCCTTCATCTAATAGCAATCAAGAGAACTTTAAACTATACAAGGTGGCTCTAGCGCCAGGGAATTGTTCCCTGTCTTGAAGCACAGCCCTCTCTCAGTGACTCCCCATCACTTCAAACCCAGGCAGACCGCCCTGGGGAGCCAACTCCATTAAATGGACAGTCTCAGGTACAGATTTCTCAGGAAGCAGTCACTTGCTGGATATTAACCTAACCTCAACTCTGCCCAAAAGTAAAATCAGCGTTCAGGATGATCAAGTCCCCTTTTCTTTCTGGGCCTCAGTTTCCATTTCTGTAAAATGGAGGCCTTCTAATCACAGTAGCTGCAGCTTTAATCCACATTATGCAGTTTTGAACCACATTATGTTCCTTTAACATTTGCTTTTATTCTCAATATTTAAAAATCTGGAGATTTTACATAAACATCCAGATTCATCGGGTCTCTTAAAACATCCAAGGTCTATCAGCTCTGGCTACCTAATTTCCAAGTTTCCTTGTAGTATTAAAATTAAAGTATTCCAGCAATGATTTCCATTTTGCAGGGGGAAACGTTTTTTTGTGTTTTTTTTTGTTTGGAGATTAAAATTAAAAAAGGTTCATAGTTATTTGCCATTTTCCACCTGAACCTAGACTTTCTTGTTCAACTCCTCACTCTACCAGTAGCTTTGTGACTTTGGACAAATTACGTAATCTGTCTGTGCTTTTGATTTCTCATCGGTAAATAAGAATGGGGAGAATAATCCTTCCTCATATGGTTACTAGGATTAAATCAGTTCATATACATAAAGTATAAAGTGCTTAGAACTGGGCCTGGAACACAGTAAACATTAATTTAGTGTAGGTATTGGTATTTTCAAAATTATGTAGTTTTTCTATTTAAAGGGAATATTTGAGAGATGGTATGCTAGGACTACCACCAAAACACACACACACACACACACACACACACACACGCTTGGCAGGTAGACAGAAACCTGAGTTCTAGTCAGGCCTCTGCTCCAAAACTAGCTGTATCTTTATGAACTACTGCCCCTCTCTGGGCCTCAGTTTCCAGACCAGACAGCTCAAGGGTTGCCCTGAAAGCATTCATATCAGAGATGATACACCAGCAGCCACAGTGTTCTGTGTGACCTGCAGTTTTAAACAACATTATGTTCCTGTAATATTTTATTTTATTCTCAATATTTAAAAATCTGTAGATTTTACATAAACATCCAGATTCATCAGGTCTCTTAAAATATCCAAAGTACTATCAGCCCTGGCCCTTTTGAGCAGTTCTTAAAATGTGGTCTCTGAACGAGCTGCGGCTGCATCACCTGGAGACTTAGAAATACAATTATTGGGGCTGGATCTCAGATCTACCGAATCAGAAACTCTAGAGTGGGGCTGTCAATCTCGGTTAACGAGGAGCCTGGTGCACAGTAAAGATGGAGAAGCACTGCAGTAGAACAACTGGCAGGAGCTGAAAAGCAGTGGCCTCTTTTAGAAGAGAGAAGTAAAAGGTGATCTCACTCCCCAGTGCACCCCCCACCCACTGGTGTCTCTGATTCTGACACCAGTTGGCATTACTGAGCTGCCCACCACACTCATTTTCCCTGTTGTCTAGTCCTTGGTGGGCCTTTGGTTGACCAGCTCCTACCTAGATGGACCACTCTTCCTCACAACAGGGCTATGAGCCCCTCAGGCACCAATGCCAGTAGGATTGTGTTGTTCCCAATCGGGAACATAGTTTGTAAGAAAGCAGGCTGTGCACACCAAGGGCACAGTTGAAAAAACGAACTGTTGAGTTTCCTTTATTAATCACAAGCCACACAAGCAGCTGCTAATAAGAACAGCTGTGGCTGCTAAAAGGGTGATCTTGAAGCAGCCTAAAAAAGTGCTTGCAATACCAATAACAAGGACGTGCAGGCTTGCAGTTTATTGGCTTGGTTCTTCCTACTGATCCTCAGTGTCTCTCTCTGGACCAGAAAGCCTCCTTCTTCCATACCCTGGGACAGGGTCAGTGGGTAGGAAAGAAGGTTCTTAAAATTAGCTTTAACACAAAGAATTTCAGGTGACTTTTAGAGGGCTTGAGTTTGATCCCTCCTCAACCCTTTGGTACCTTGAATGACTTGACTTCTCCTGACCATTGGTTTCTTCCTATATTAAAACAGAATAATAATAGCTACTCCACATGATTGTTTTGAGAAGTCAAAATTAGGTTACACATATGAAAGTATTTTGTAACTGTGGAGGACTACATGAAAGGCTTATTATTGTCCCATGAAAACTGCTATTTGACCCATAAATCATCTAACGCAGAACTCACTGTTTCTAGACTAGGGCTATCAGGTGAAATCAGAGAATTCCATGACTATAAAGGGCCTTTTGAGAACCTGTAACCCAAGCTTTCTACACTGCTTCCCTCCTCACCAACCCCTGAATGCTATGAACGAGAGCCAAGCCAAAGGGTAGCCCCACCTGGAAAATATCCACCTGCAAGGTCACTACATTCCAAGACAGGCGGCCCATTCCTTCCACCTTAGGCCTCATCTGAACACAGATCATTCCTCCTTGTAGAGGCCAAATCAGACTTGCGATCATTTAAGCAGCATTCGAAGCTGCTTTCAGAGCCTTTGCCTTTGCTGTTCTGGCTACCAAGAATACTCTTCCATCAAGTCTTCAGATGGCCAGGTCCTTATTATCCTTCCACTTCAAATGTCTCTGCTTTAGAGAGGACTTCTATACCACTCTTCACTCTATCCTACCCAGTTACCCTCAATCATAATATTCTGTGTTTTATTTTTATAGCACGAGTCCCTATTTAGTTGTGTGCTTAAATCTTGTTGAATCTCTCAGAGGACATAAGTCCCACAGATGTAGTGACCTTGCTTTTATTATTCACCACTTCGTGCACGGATACTGTAATTGCACCACGGTAATTACACTAGTACGTGATAGGCACTACAGCATATGCTGAATGAACTTATGAATTAATGAGTGAATGCTTAACACCATTCTATGCACATTGTAGATATTCAAATAGTTGTTAGAACAAAAACCTAAACAAGACTTACGCCAAATCCCACTATTGACTGAACTCAATTCACAAATAGTAATCACGTCTTCTTGCACTGAAGAAAAAAATATAAAAACTAAACAAACTGAACGACAGCTCCCCATGCCAACTTTATTCATAGCAGCACTGGCCCTAGTTATGTCTCTTTATCTTGTACAGAGGGAATTCGTGAAAAGGCGCTCATGGTGGACAAAAAACAGATAGCTATTTCCCGAGACAAGGCCTCACATAATAGCATAATTATAAACTGTCCTTAAAGAAATCACTCAGCTAGCAAGTACTTACTCAGGTCCATTGTGAACACTGTCACAGACCCTAAGAACCAGTTGGGCAGGGCCTGACAACTAGATGAGGAGAATGCATACCTACAGGGCATGTACTTACCCATTCCACTCTCAGCCAGCCTCAGCTGCTATATACCTAGGTTCAGGGAGAGGGTAGAAAAGCCCAGAGAGGAATGAAAGCTGCTACTCTTGCCTTACCTGGAAATACTGTCTCACTCCAGCGATCCACAAAAGATGTCAGAGGGTAAAAAAGCTCGCAAGTTCCTTGCAGCCCGTGCTGCAGCAGAAGACACTCAAGATCTGGGTTGAGTCCTGCTCTACAACTTATTCTGTAACCTCCGACTAAGTCACATCACTTTCCAGACTCTCAGCACTATTCCCATCTGTAAATGGGGGTTAATAGTTCCCACACAACCTTTCTAAAAGGCCTGTCCAAAGAATACCATACCATACCAGTTGTGAATATGTACTATAATCTATAAAGCACTATACAAAGGTGAGTTATTACTACTGATTGCAAATAATAGTAGTTTATACTAATAAAGAATTGCTACAATTTGGATTCCAGAGTAAGCATCCGAACACTTGGAGGTTGACTGATAAGCACAGGGAACACCTCCATGGGAAAGATGACTTACCCTTTCTCTGCACTCTGTAAGGAAGGCCCCAAGTGTAGGCATGTAAGCGGTCCACAAGTATCCTAGATGCCATGGAAGAAAAGTCAGTGTCTATAAGAAAGGGGACATTCCACAAGTCACTGTATGCCGCTCTCAGCCAACAAACTGCAGCAATCACTTGGGACATTTCTTAAATTGCCCTACAGTAAGTCTTAAGGGTGTTATTCTTGGAATCCAGATAAAACTCCCCTATCACATAAGGAGATCAGATCAAGATTATCTCGACTCCAGAAAAGATGATACAGCATGGCTTAAAGGAAAGGGAAAATCAGAGACAATGTCATAAAGTTCTCATTCTTTAAACAGAGCCTGAAATAAGAAGCTTCACACAGAAGTACTCTTGTAAAGTGAACCAAGTCTTACCATGTACATGACTCCAATGGATGCTGCAAAGA
Source organism: Pteropus alecto (assembly GCF_000325575.1). Taxonomy (NCBI): domain Eukaryota; kingdom Metazoa; phylum Chordata; class Mammalia; order Chiroptera; family Pteropodidae; genus Pteropus; species Pteropus alecto. The sequence goes on along the minus strand of NW_006431916.1, from coordinate 3,776,500 downwards.
TAAACAAGCCAGGGATTCTTTAACCTACAGTATAGGGAAGAATGTGCTAAGGGATATAAAGGGGACCAGATGTTAGGAAAACATGGAGGAAAGGTAAATTTTTCCTCCTTGGAGAGATACAGGAACGCTTCATGAGTCAAATGACATTTGAGGTAAAGGTGTCAGAATGCTATCTTTAGAGGCTGAGACTCTTAACTGCCTCTGTGGCATAGATGTCTCGACAGGTTGGAAAAGCCTATGAACCCCTGCAAAAAATAAATAAGTAAAAAATAAAAATAAAAAAGACCTTTAAATGAATACGATAAAATTACAAAGGACTTCAAAGAAAATTAGTATTGAAACACAAAATGCATTAAAAAAATAAATCTGTGATAGAGTACCATATGTGATTCTTTACTAATTCATTAAAAAAAAATCTAGCAGCAAGTCTAAAATCTACCATAATTTCAAAGCAGCAATAAATGGTTCTTGAGATATCTATAACAACTGTAATGTGAAATGAAAATATGTGATTTCTGTTGGCAACAAAAGCAAAAAACAGAGATACTGCTAACACTACTATAGTTTGTTACCTTTTTTATGGAAGGAAATACTACATTTCAGTTAGAGGTTAATAAAAATGAAGATGTATTTTTTTTTTCCCATTCAAGTTCACAGACTCCATGTTGTTTCCATTGACCCAGGGTAAGAAATCTTGATAGAGAAAATAGTCTAAGCAAAGGAAGAAAGTGAGAAATATGGGTAGCGTTATGTATCCGTGCAAAGACAAAGATAGGAGATAGCACTGAAAGGCAGGTAAAACTCTCAGAAGTCACCGATAGGAAGGTTCATTGCTCCCAATTATTAAATCACTGAATGTGGTCTAAGTTTTAGAAAAATATCTTCTTTTGGAATAAAAGAGGAATGAAAGAAGCTAAGAGAACATCTTTCCATAGGTTTCAAGTTACAGCTTCTTTTTAAATGTGTGGTATATGACAGTACATTGATAAATTTACCCCCAAAAAAGACATATTCAATACAAATACTGTTATGTAAAACTGTACGTTTGTAAGTATGAGTGGGTGTAAGCATGTATATAAACATAGAAGTCTAGAAAAATGTACATCAAATATCATTGTAATTATAATTTGGGGATGCTTGTATTTTCTATACTTAGAAAATGGGTAAAAAGAGTCCCAAAAGAAGTTAGGAGACTTATTCAGGGTAATACATATACCACACAGTACAAAACTACACAGAGCTGGTACCTGAACTCAGAAATGTCCTTCTTTTGTATTGCACACAATTTTTCAGATTCATAATTTAATGCGCCTGAATGCACGAGGTCATGTACCACACGCATAAGGACATTTCAGCTAACAATGGATCACATATATCATGGTGGTCTCATAAAGTTATAACAAAACAAAAATTCCTATCATCTGGTGACGTCATTGTACAACTTGGTAGTACAATGCATTACTCATGTGTTTGTGGTGATGCCGGTGTACAGCGTTCATAAAGGCTACAGTAGCATACGATATTCTCCCAGGCCTTCACATTCATTCACTACTAAATCACCCAAGGCAACTTCCAGTCCTGTAAACTCCATTTATGGTAAGTGCCATGTACAGGCATACCATTTTCTATCCTTTATTTTTACTGTAACTTTTCTATGTTTAAATATACAAATATTATTGATACAATTCCCTATAGTATTTAATACAATAACATGACATACAGGTTTGAAGCAACAGGCTCTACCATAAAACCATCTAGATTCCTTGTTAAGTACACTCTATGATATTCGCATGACAAAATCACCCAATGTATTTCTCAGAACAGATTCTCATTGTTAAGTCACACATGACTGTAATTATTAGCCCCAAATTACATATTCAGACATTGAGGCTCCGAGTCTGTTAAGTGACTTGCCCAATGTCACATAGCGAATAACAGGAATTGTCAGGGCTAGAATCCAGGTCTCCTCTACCACTTATGAGGGCAGAATACCAGTGTCATTGTTAAAAAGAAGGGTTTGCATTAGTCTGTCCCAGCTATGCAACTTACTTGCTATAAACTTAGGATATTCTTGTATTTTTCCAATCCTATGGTTCCTCATAGTTCTTCAAAGGGTTACGGTTATGATTAAAAGGTACAATGATATAAAGCCCTATTACAACTGCCGACTGAGTACACTCTAATCATCTCAATCATTATGCCTCCCTGCCTCTGTCCCAGATGGAAGGTTCCAGTTTCAGGAGCCAGCTTACGTATCTGCTCATTAGGCTCAGCAGCCTGGTTCTAGTCTCAAAAGTCAACTGGGATCACGCTCATTGTGCTAGGAGCAGCTCTACTGAATGGGGAATGCACGACATCAGGCCTAACACAGGACAGGATGTCAGAGTGCTGAGCAGCCAGTTTGGAGATCTCTAGGGATTCTGATTCAATAGGTCTGAAATGGGACCAGAGATTTCGAATTGTTAAAAATCTCCAGGAGAGTCTAAAGAGCTAACATTAAATGACAAGTTCTCAGTTTGACAAGAGAAAATCTCACATTTCTGTGACTACAAAAGGGTCCCAGTCTAATCTAGAGCAATGCATTATCCAATGTGCGACACAACAAGGACATCACAGGAAGACCCGGGATCATCACAAGTCCAGGGCTCTTCTGTCAAGGATAAAGGGCAGCAACTGCCCAGAACCATGGAGGAGGACTGAAATCAACCCGAACCAGCAGCAAAAATAAATGTTGGAGGGACCTCTCTATCCTAGATACATAATATTTTCAGAGCTAAAACAGACTTCGGAGATGATCTTGTCCATTATACAGATACAGCACATTAGCAATTTGAACTCTAAGGAACTCACCAAGACTTGGAGGCCCACAAAGCAATGATTCACAGTAAATTCCCTCAATAAATAATGCCGGATGAAAGTATTAAGATAAAAGTGGCATTCATACATTGCAAAGACAGGGTTTCGAAATAACCTACTCTGAAGATATATAGAAAGTGTCTAAAAGTATAGTAGGTCTGGCAGCACTCAGAAGCGCCAGACCATAAGTTTAGAACTTTGAAGTGTCTATGTGGTATTTATGGCCTAAAAAGAGACTAGAGCCAGCAAAACTATTTTCCTAGAGTTGGTGGGCAGAGGAGAAGAGGGAAGGGTCTCCAAAGGCCCATATGAATTTGGCTCACTATTTTGTCCTTAGGACCCTGCATACTACTTGCAAGCAATATATCAGTCAGTAAATATTTATTGAATGCATGAAAGTAAGAGAGGGAAAGGAAGATAGAGATAGTTAAAGAGAAACCATCTCTGCTTCTACAGGCGAAGCGGGCAACTGAGTGTAGCATTCCCTAGGGAGTGAGGCCTGTTGGTTGCCTGACCCAAGAGCGATGGAAACTGATTGCTAGTACAGTGAAAGAAACGTGAGCTTTTGAGTCAGATACACCTGGGTTCAAATTCAAATTCTGTATGATCTTGGCATAAGCACTTGACCTCTTTGAGCCTCAGTGTTTTATCTTAAAAAGGGAATAATACCACCCACTTCATCTCCAATATAAGCATGATGGTATTTATTCTTACAAAGTTGTTGGAAGAAAATTACGTGAACTAATGGATTTATGCAAAGTAGCCAGCATAATGGCCAACACACAGTATGAGCTAAACAAATGGCAATGCATGTTAGAATTAATAATGTCCTCTATAGCCACAGCCTATATTCTCCTAGGCTGCCTCTAATCATACTCTGTCAGTTTTTTCCAATACCAATATGTAATTTCAGTTTAAGTTCACTAGATTTCTTAATAATGACCATTTCTTTAAGTAAATAATAAAATCGTGTATACATTCCCTTTCAGTTTACAAAGTAACCTCACAATCACACATAATTCTGAAATGAGGCATTACTGTTATTCATATTTAGTAAATGAAACACTAAGACCACTCAACCAGCAGATTTTGGTACAGATTTTAACATTTTATTATAATGGCCATCATTTTCTTAACCAGAAATTCAAACAAGTGATTCCATTACGGAATAAAATACTTGAACTCCAACTGCTCCAGAAATCACTTCAGATGCTGCTTGGATCACCCTACTACTTATATAGCTGAAATCAGAAACAAAATCCTGAAAGAAGAGGCAGTAACTTTTTTTAAACGAAGACTTAATGCATCTATTATTAATAGTCTCAAGTAGAAGAAGAACATCAGTCAGAATCAGGCCAATGTATGTTTTAGCAACATCTCTCCCATTTTTTACCCATAGAAACCTCAATGATTCTTAACCCAGTAAATTTCAGTATCTTCATCTTTGTAATGGGAAAACATTACTCCTAAGTTTGCGTGAAGTCCCTGGCATTGAGATGTAACTTACAGTTACTCAACCAGTAAATTATAGCTACTCTGATAACAATGCCATGGTACTGACCATTTGGACTGCAAGCAGTCTAAGTGACTGCTCGTCTTCCTCCTGGCTGCTTCTTCTAGCTTGTGCATACCTCCTGTTCTGCATCTGTTCAATGGGGATACAACCAGTCTCCATCCAACCTCACCAGAGAATTAATATAACAAAAGAGCTGGCAAAGATATTATGCAAATACCAAATATTATTAAAACATTAATGGCAATTTCCACGAATTTTGATAAATCGTATTTATTATGCACTGCCAGCCCCTCATACAGTCTGGGCTCTCAAATATTAACCAGATAATAACAGCAATCATTTTCCTAAAAGACCAAGGCATAGAGAAATAAGGAGTCTAGATGATTCCAGATAACATCTGTCTCAGTCAGAATCTCTGTTGCAAACAGAGAATGTCAGGACAGGCCATGGAGACCACAGTGAACACCTCAGGCTCAGATCAACTCCACAGCCTATGTAAAACTCAGTTTTGATAGAACAGTGGAGTTTCTTGGTGCTGACAAGTCACTGACTATGACAACAGTCTACTCCCACTTGGCTCTTCTGCAGATAGTTACCTCTCAACTAGACAAAAATAAAAAGGGTCTGGGAAGCTGGGGGGGCCAATAGTCTTATTTAGAAAGTGGCTGCCTTCTGCCAACTGCCTAAAAACAAAGGTAGCGTTATCCACGGCTTCATTAAACAGGCTTGCACCAAACTGCTCTGCCATTTCTGTGTGAGGGGACAATATTTTTAAGCTGTTGACAGTCCTCAGGTATAGCTCAGAGGCAGAACAAAGCCAAGAGGACTCACCCCCCCATAACTCCCAGAAATAAAAGCCTGGTGCCACTCCAGTGACCCCTTAACAAACTGAGGATCAATTAAGACACCTCATTCGCATATTCATGAAAGACTCAAGGCTGTGGCAAATGAAACAAAATGCACAAAAAGAGATTTTGTTTTTTAAGCCAAGCTAAAATCCGCTTTAGACGAAGTAAATCCACACAGGGACCCTTGCTGTCTCCAAACCTTCACTTGTCAAGAGCAGCCAGCACCTCATTAAGGAAAAGCAAGGAACTCACAAATGAATGCAGCACAACACACAGGCAAGCTCATTTCACCATCTGCCTTCTAGTGTCCAGAGGGGCAAGAGGCTTAAATGACACTCCTGACTTTTCTCTCCTGCAGGTGGAACTATCACATTCCCAGGGTGCAAGAAAGACTTCTCTGCAAGGTCAGTTGGGTAAAAAGGAACATCAGTCAGAATTAGGCCGATGTATGTTATAGAAAAGAATTTAGTTTACCTGAGAAAACAATGCCATTCATGACATTAAACATACTTGTAAATAAAGCATCCCGGAATAAGTCACTCTTCATATCTGTGTAAAGGCTTTGCTAAATCAGCGCATCAGCTGTGGGAGTTAGCACAGTTCATGATGAAGTATACATTTAAACTTACCACTCCTCATACCCTCCTATTTTCTGTTCCATGCCTATCCTGACTGATGGTGACCCAGCATCTTTTTCTACTGAACCACCTATGGCAGGAGACACCGGAACTGATGCAGGGGCTGTAACAACACAACGACAGACTTCCACCATTTATGTCAAAAAGAAAGGCCATCATTAAGCAACTTAAATAACTGTCCTGAATCTTTTCTCGTGTGACCCCACCCTTTTGAAAATCACTATGCTGGTTTTCAGATCTGGTATCATTGTAAGCTTGTAAACTACCCTGTGGAAGTCCACTCCCACCAGGTTGGGGAGTTGTTTAAAAAAAAAAAAAATCATCTAATGAGCTGAATGGTCGAATATCTCAACGGAGAGCTTTTCAACCCCATACATGATCTAGAATACACTTGGGGAGTGTGGAGCAATAGGTAAAATCCGGCCCCAAGTTTTAACATGCTTCATCCAACTTCAAAGCATTACTACTATGAGACGCCACACGTTCAATTTGTATTACCACCACACACACACCTGCCCCCCACGCCCCCACACACACACACACACACACACACACACGCACGCACGCACGCACATGCAGTTGGGTTAGGGGAAGGAAGAAAACCGAGAGGGAAAGATGCCCTACGACAGAACCAGCAGCAACAACAGGCAGCCGGCTGAAATCCAAGTAGATGGCAAGAGAAGGGCAAAAGCTCTGTTTTCCTCTATGGTCAAAGACCTTTTCTGGTCAAATTTTCCACTACCTGGGAAATCAGCTGAGGATGCACAGGGCACAGAGATTACGTGGTGGGGCAGCGCTACTCTCGAGCTCCCAGTTCTGCGGAATGTTAACCGCCCGGCCACCTCCTGCATGTGGGCCAGGGTTGCACTGGTGGAGCCGCAAGCTGCAAGGCAGGCTCCCAGTAGCAGACACTCACTGTACCACAGTAGCAATAATCCGAACGACGGGACACCTGAGGAGGGATCCGGTCTCCCAGGCCAGGCTTCAATATTTTCTTTTACACTCCACTCAACAATCAGTTTAAGAACCTGCAGGTACCGGGCTGTGGGGTCGGAGTGGGCGGCACATTTCTAACCCAGGAAGTCTCCCAGATTCCGATCTCAGGCGAGCGCAAGGACAGCACACAAAGAGGAGGGGGCCGGCGCACTCCAGGGAGTCAGAGCTGTGAGCTCGGTCATTTTCCAGCTGGGAATTAAGAATTCCGAGCTCCGCCAGAACCCTGGGGAAGCACCGGAAATGCTTCCGACCGCTTTAAAGGGAAGTCGATTTGCAAATCAAAGTTGCAAGAACTCCGGGCGCCCAGCCTACTTCAGCGGGTTACTAGGGAACACCCAACAAGTTTGGCCACCGGGGGCTCGGCATGACAGCGCCGCGCCGCAAGACTAGAGAAGCAACTTGTCGCTCGGGCGCGGAGCCAGAGCCCCAAGCTATCTCCGCGCCCCAAGCTCAGGAAAGGACCCGAGACTGCGCTGGGAAGGCGCAGGTCCGAGCCTCTGGAGCCAAATCTCTTGATTGAAAGGCGCCGCCGGGTCTCACCCGGACCTCGGTGCTTCCAAGGGCTTCCCTCGACCCCAACACTGAGATGTTTCACCACGAACACTGCACCTGCCTTCCAGCCCCGGCCGGTGAGAAATTAACAAAAGAGCCAGCGAACTGCGGGGGAAAGGGACCCGGCGTAAAGTATAGTAAGGAGGGGAGATAAGGCAGCTCGGCTTGCGCCGGAGGAAGAGAAGAGGCGGAACAGAGATGGGTTATACTCCAGGCACCCGGCTCCGGGAAGGAAACCAAGAAGAAAAAAAGAGTGCGAGAAGGTGGATCGGGTCCTCGACCCCGCTTCCCATGACAGACACAGACACAGACACAGACACACACAGACACACACACACACACACGAACACCTCCCCCTTTTCCCTCCTTACCCAGCATGGAAAAGATGAAATCCTTGGCTGTGTGAATCTCCAGCGCTCTCTGGTCGTCGTATTCCCGCTGGTCGTGCTTCGTGAATTCTTGGATGAGTTTGTTCAATTCCTCCACCCGCGCTCCAGACCTGAAATCCAGCTCCGGGAACGCAGGCTTGTTGTTACAGCCCAGGGAGGCTGCCTTGCTGGCGGTGGGAGCCGCCATCTTCATGCAAAACGCGCCGAGGAGCAGCTCCGCGGCGGCGGCGGCA
>NW_006431916.1:3767983-3768303 GCF_000325575.1 Pteropus alecto | reverse complement strand
CTTCGGAAGGAGCTGGACTGCAGCGAGGGTGCTTGTGTGGCCCCGACACCCTTTCCTGCGGCCCCACGCCGGCCCCGGTGCCGCAGGTCCTTGCCCTCCCCTGGCCCTCGTTGGCAGAGGCGACAGCGGCCGTAGCGCCAACCGGAGCCTCCCTCGGAGCGAGGAAAGTGAAGTGGAAACAATGTGAAATTCACCAGCTCTGAAATCAACAAGCTGCCGGCTCCCGTGTTACGGAGCCAGCACCAGCGTCCCCATTTAAAGGGATAGCGTACCCAGTGGAAAAATAAATAAATAAATAAATGACAGAGGTCTGGGCGCCT
>NW_006431916.1:3739685-3767923 GCF_000325575.1 Pteropus alecto | reverse complement strand
ACCCCCTTGGCGAGGTGGGGGGCGGGAGGGGGGAGGCGAGCAGGGCTTGCCAAGCGCATTCAAGGAGAGGGGAGTCTTCCTCCAATTTTAAGGGCGGTGTCCTGGACGAGGACATCTGTTTGGGAGCGTTTTCATCTCAAGAACCCCAATGCTTTTAGATGGTGAAGGAACCTGCCTTAAGGATTATGAAACCAGTCTTCTGCCCTATTCTGCATAGATTGCCAAACATGATAGGATTAAGCGTATCCAAAAAAAAAAAAAAAGTGCCCACACTGCCCCCATGTAGACACATAATGAGAATTAGCTACTAAATATCCCTACCTTTGCACTAGGTAATTAATTTTCCTGGATAACAGCTCATTCAACTTAACATGCAATGAGTCAATAAGATTCAGCCTGTTCCAACACAAAGCTAGAGAAACTAAAGTGTAGGTGTGGTTGTGAGAAAGGGGTAACAGAATGACTTGCCCTAGGTTCCGATGAAGAGGTGAAAATTCACTCCCTAAACAAACACAATTTTTGAGCACCCACTATTTGCCAGGCAGAGTGCCAGAATCTGGGTGGACAGTGAGAAACCAAAGGACATGGTTCCGACAGGTTAGTTATATTTATTTGACAAGGCATCTTCCACCTAAGTCATGGTCCTTTAGACCAGAGCTCCCCAACCCCCCAGGCCACCAACCAGTACCAGTTAGTGGCCTGTTACGAACCAGAGGCACAGCAGAAGATGAGCTGCCAGCCAGCGACAAGAAACTTCATCTGTATTTGCAGCTGCTCCCCAGCGCTAGCATCACTGCCTCAGCTCCATCTCAGATTATCAGGCATTAGATTCTCATAGGAGCAGCAGTCCTCAGTGCCAAAAATGTTGGAGACTGATGCTTTAGCCAGAATAGGACCTCAGAGGTGTTTTCAGTATTTGTGAAGTTTTCGACTCAAACGCTTAGGAGGCTTGTTGATTCTTAGAAACAGAGGTAATTCTCCAAATCCATCTGTTCTCCATCCTACAGTCCCTGATTTAGGCAAGACCTTTTCATTTTCTCACCTAGGTTCTCATGGCCAAGAATACTAACAGTAGTCCATGCCTTCCCCTATAAAATGGAAATGATAATAATTTCTATCTCATAGGTCTTTTTAAGGGTTACATGAGATAAAATGGGTTAAGCGCTTAATGCAATGCCTGACACAATAAGTACTTAATTAAATGTTAGCTGCTACTGTTGTTTTTATAAACTTTTTCCCACAGCATTTAGCTCTACATAAGGGTCCTCAATGTTTGTTGAATCAAATAATGAGTGAAAAATTTTGGCATAACCAGTTAATTTATTTTGCTTTCAGTTTCTTTTGAAACAAACCTTCTTACTCTATTAAAAAGAAAGAATACATGCCCAGATAAATGCTGGTGGACTGATGAGGTAGCTACTTTAATCTTCTGGCTTCTGCAGGTTTGCTATGCTGCCCTGACTTCTCGTCTGAGAGGGTATTAACATTACCTGGGCAGTGGTATAAGCTATGCAAGTGATTAGAACTCCAACACAAAGTGATCCTCTCCCATCTGTGAATGCTTCTCTCATGATCAATGGTAAGCATCTGTGAAACAGCTGGCTGAAGCGCAGTCATTCCATGAATCAGAAGATCCTAGTTAACCCATGCAAGGAACAACCTCCAACCTACATGATACAGTTTGAAATAATTCAATAGTCAAGACACTTTTTCTTTGTTAATTTCCAAAAAAGCATGAATGAGGCATGCTCCTCCCTGTTTCTACTTTTTTTGGCGATACCTATATTCACAGAAAGAAAACAGATAATTAGCAAGAATTATTCTGATTGTGTCTTAGCCCTGGGTCTTGAATGTTTTGAATGAGTAAATCAATGATCTCTCTTCTTCTTCATAGTCTCTCCTACTCTCCATCAGCCAGATCAGAATTCTATGAATCATTGACCTTCAATAAGCCTGTATATTTAAAGAATGAACTGAATAGTAAACTAGATACCCTTTTATAGGCTCTTATAGAACTCTGATAATATAGTATAAATATTCCTTGTTGAGTTAGTAAAATAAGGAAAGAGGATCAGGAATCATAATTTCTTGAGTTGGTTAGGAGAATTTTAGCCTCTGGGTCCTTAGACTATGAGTGCTGTCTCTTGACCTTTGTAAACACTCGATTTAATACAGTTCCCGGCCCATCTTATGACCTTAATTAATATGCTTGAGCGAATGAATGAATGAATGAATGGATGGATGAGAAACAAATTAATACCATCTCTTAAAGTCTAGGAAACTAGCAGTAATAATGTTTGCTACACTTAAATATCTTAATGTAAGCTATCTATGGTTTCCTAACAATCACTTATGAATTGTTATAAATGTAGGTATTTCTGCTTGAGTTCAATTAAGTGCTTCTATTTCCGTGTGTGTGTGTGTGTGTGTGTGTGTGTGTGTGTGTGTACTACGCATGCTATATGGCTGAAGAGAAGGAGGTAATAGAAAGTGAAGAGAAAGAGAGAGAATAATTATTAGAAGATGTTAAAGAGTGCCTCAGTCTTGAATAAAAGTGCACATTTCTAGAGTTTTGACAAAAGGCTCAAGAAAGGTCAAGAGGGTCTACCATCTAAATAAGCATTAATGTAGGTCGTTCCATTGCTTGCTCCTGCAGCATCAAACAGACCAAAGAAACTTTCTGCCTTTCAAACTGCTATCCTACTTAGAGATATAACTGCCCTTTTACTTTCCCACTCCGAAATTCTATTAGCTTGTGAAGGAAGCCTTCTTCTGGCTTGTCTAAAGCTGTTTGTTTTTAAATACAGCTCTAAAGTTCTGTGGCAAACTCTCAGCCATGAATAACTGGGCTGTGCAGAGTATGTATTAAAAATAGCAAGCTCCACATCCACATGATGGATTAACAAAATGTAATTTTAAACAAAGATTCTCTGGTCTGACAGAGATTTAAATAGCAGCCCAGGCTACAAGACTTGGCCTTCTTGGGCAGTTAGATTTTCAATAAAAGTCTAACAAATGGAAATGGCCAGAGCTTCCTATTTGAAAATGTAGGCAAGAAAAAAGAGAGGCAAACATCATAGACATGTGGAATGTTGACAGTAGAAGGAACGTGGGGGATAAATTTCATCCTCCACCTTCATTTTGCAGATAGGAGAACCAAGACACAGAAAGGGAAAGGAAACATGCCGAAATAGTAGAGATTGTTCCTATTTTTCATACTAACTTCAAATTTAGTAAATATTGGTGTTTCTAGACCACCAGAGGGGGCATGAAAAAATGCCACGAAACTTAACCGGAATCATAATAAAATCAAAAGAGGAGAGTAGCCTTTTGCAAAATGCACTTGTTGTACTTGAAAGTTAAATCTCAATAAACCAGTAATCGCTGACATTTGGAATTACTTGGCTACTGCTTTTTCCTGCCAATAGGTGGATAATCAGGACTAGAGCAGAATCTCCTTGATATCTCGCAAAGGCACGCAGGCGCACACAGCCCCGTTTGGGGCCAGTTGAGCAATTTTACTTCTGGTGAGGTTAGGCCATTGAAATATTAATGAGATTTCCAGGACAGTGGCTATAACCCTCTTGGTAAACTCCAAGTGAAGCCCCCCACTCTGGCATTCACATGGTTAAAGGGCCTTTTTCCACACTGTCCCCCGTCCTGAGGGTCTCAGTGGTCTAGCTGTGAAGAAACTGTACCAGTATAAATCTCTCCACCCAAATCTGTCATTTCATTCTCTATTCCTGCTATTCTCATGAGAGCCAAATCTATACAAGTAGGAAGAAAAAAAATAGACTCTAAGATTCTCAATAATAATATCTGATAACAATTACCAACAATTTGTCATTCATTACAATCATAGAGCACTTTAGGGTTCAACAAAGGACCTACCATAAAAATCTGTTGTTTATCTGATCATCACAACCTCCTAGCAAAGCAGGTTAGTCTGGATTGTTGTTATTCCCATTTTACAGATAAGAAACGGAAGCTCAGAGAGATGGTAATTTTTCTGAGGTCACCAGCTTCTCCTCTCTATTTCAATGCAATTTCTGGCAAATGGCTTTTCATGAACCTCCTCCACTCCACATACCCACATATAAGTAATGTTGGCTCTCGATGCCTTTGGACTCTCACTGCTCTTCCTCATACTTCATGGTAGCTGCCTGATAACGTGTCTGTTTCTTTAACAAACACATGTGCTTAATGTGTGCAGAGACTGTGCCTATCTTAACCACAGATGTATCCCCAGTGCCTCTCACTGGGGATGACCTTAATTAATATGCTTGAATGAATGAATGAATGGATGGAGAAACAAATTAATACCATCTCTTAAAATCTAGGAAACTAGCAGTAATAATGTTTGCTACAATTAATTTGCTACTGGGTCTGGAGCATAGTAGATGCTCAATAAATAAGAGAGTAAATGACTGGCCAGGTGGCTGGCCAGGTCCCAAACTTGATCTTTTGATTTATGACACAGGCTCTTTTCATCAAACTTTACTGACTGTTGTTAGCAACCACTGAGTATTCAGAAAAACACCAACAATCCCTTACATTTTAAAGAGCTTAATACTTTACCCAGCATTTCATATACACAATCTGATCTCAAAGCTCAATTCAAGTTCCATCAAGGCAAACAAAGCCTTTTGTTCTTCTTCTTTCATACCTTAACATGTGAGCTCAGGTCATTTACTCAGTAAACTTTATGACAAAATAACAACAAAAAATTAAGTCCAAATTTGCAAATCTCCTTCTTTTGGGCAAGCCTAATCTACATGACTTCTACGCATCAAGCAAGAAAAAGCAAATTGATTAATTGCCCTAGAAATCCTCTTTCTACAGAAATGCCTTAACCTCACTGACTGTTCTGGAGAAACCGTGGGCTCTCCTTATCAATCCCTTGAAATTGCTCCATCCCTTTCTTGCTTTTGAACTTGCCAAAGGGCTAGACTCTAGGTCCTCTACATCAATTCGTATCATGCCTTGTATGTACCTTGGATGCTGGGCCACATGCCGAGGATGGAGTGCAATACCTTGTCAGTGAAGACTGAAGATATTGGTTTGTTTTGCTTTGAATAATTAAACAAAGGGCTGTCACAGGGGAAATTAATTAATTTATTTTTTCATGGGGCGGGGGGCAGGTGGGTCACTGATTATAAAGGATGGAACCAGGAGAGATGGGTGGCAGAGAAACAGTCTTCAGCTCAGGATACAGAAGCATTTTCTAACAATAAAAGCCACTCTGCAAAGAATATGCTGCCTTATGAATTAGTAAACTCCCCATCACCAGAGGTGTTCGGAGCCCTGTTATCCATCTGCCAGAATTATGCTAGAGGGGGTTTCTGAGTTGGCAAGGAGCTTAGATTCTGACCCCTTACATGCCTTTTAGCTCTGAGAAAACTACAACTCTGTGATTCTTCTTAAGTAACATAATAACTAAAAGCTTGTTTCCTACAACGATCCACCTCACAACGAAACTATGTCTGCACTCTGAATACAACGTGTTTTATATCCATTTCCACATAAGGTCCCACCATCAGGGATTGTGTCTTTCTTTTTCTAGGCTTAAAATATAAACATATTACATGGTTTTTTGGCTTTTCTATTGTCCAATTCTAGCAGGCTATTTCATTCTACCCCAGACAAAGAAGTACTGTGGTATAGACACATGCTGCAGACATTACACACATATTCCACACCAAATTCTCATTCAGAGAAGCTCTCAGGAAAAAGAAAAGGAAGGTGTCTTTAATATATTTATTTACACACTCATTTTGTGATGATAGAAGCTGGCTCTCTGAGCAGGCCTATGAAATTGACCAGGGAATGGTAGTAATGCCTGTCTGTTTTCTAAAGCTTGTCAAAAAATGATTCTCTATATGCTGCACTATAATAAGTTTATTTGAAAAACTTGTTCCCCCATCCTCACCCCCTCCCCGCAAACTATGCCCAGTGCAGTATGTGAATAGAAGGAGTTGTTTCCCTGATCTGAGACCTGGTGTGTTGAGCTGTGGTCCAAAGCTCATTTTAAATTCCAAGTTGCAAAACCTGGAGAGAAGGCATTTGAGGAAAATGCTGACATTCCTTCAGCTCAGACAACATTATCACACACAACCATAAATATACTTTCTGGGCCATGCCTTCTAATTCTTTCTCTGTTAGTAGTTTCTAAGTCGGGGGGAAAAAAAACCCCTCAAATCCCTTAAATTCCCCAGTGTTTCTACATACTCAAGGGGGAAAACAGAAGAAAAAAGAAACAAAGGAAAGAAATATAGAAGAGAGGAGAAAAAAGAAAACCCACAGCGTCCTTACTCTACTTAGTTTCTAATGATTCATGTTTATTTAAACTACCTTAGGAATATAAACATGCGCATTTTATTGTGACTTGCCTCAGAATTTTGTTTTGGGGGAGACATGGACATGGGGTATGTAGATATATATTATAAATAAATAAATTTAGATAAAAACAGTGGGCTGGGAGTTAGGAGATAGATTCTAATCCAGCTTTCACCATTAGTTACTTCCATGATTAGAGAATAGTCCTCTCCTCTTCTCTGAAACTCGTTTTCCTCAAGTGTAAATGAATTGAATGAGGTGTCACCCAGGTGTGACATTCTGAGGCTGTGAATGATATAAAAAGACAAATAAAGGAATCTTATGCTCTGTACAATTTCTTAACACATTTTGTTTATTTGTTTATTTCCCCTCAGTCTATCCTTGTACCAGATGATATTCCATAGTGGGACATTCTAAGAATTATTTTTTAGGATCTCAGCTCTAAAAGAATTAGCCTGAAATTAAGAGAGGAGAATCTGTAAATTTATGAAGACCGCCCGCCCCTCAGCACATCTTGGCTAAATAGCCTCTTATGCTCTGCTGGTGGGGGATGAAGCAAAGCCTGCTGCTGAAATTCACTCAGTAGCTTAGCACTGGGGTGTGGGTATACGACCTCTGGGTTTTTAGGGCCCAGCCGGGTCTCAGCAGGTATGTTAAGACTCTAGAAAACCTTCTTCCCACAGAATGGGAGGAAACAAAGGCAACTCAAAGAAGGTACTCCAGGAAGTATTTATAAGAGGCTGCAAAACAGTTATAAAATAATTTCCTGGCCCTAAAATTAAAAGCAAAGGTTTGGTGTTCTGAAGCTCAGGTGCAGGACGAATGTATATATGGGCCTTGATAGTCAGCTTATAAAGTGCTTGAGGACAAGGAATAGTGGTTTTGGCAAAAAGCCTTAAGGTATCTTTTTATTTCTTTACAACCATGTTATGGAAAAAGTCTGAAGCTAGAAATCTAGGTTAAAGTTTTTTAAGTACTTTGTAAAAGAGCAACTTTATAAATCTCAGGTAGTAACTGATGATAACATGATTAGTAATAAAAGTAATTATAATCATCATGCAATAAATAATAGTCAAGTGTGTATGATGACAAAAATAGATGCAAGATTAAGACTATTAGAGCCATACGTAAAAATCATAGATATCAAAGAAGTGTAGGAGGGATTTTAGAGTTCTACCAGATCAAAATATTAATAATACAGATGACCAAGATGAAGTGCAGAAAATAGAAATGATTTGCCTATGAGAACACACAGATGCCATGATTGGGATTTTTTCTGTCATACATGTCAGCACAAGATCCAAAGTATGTGAGGGTAAATTTAAATCTACCAAATAGCCATATGTGGTGTTATCCCTAAAGTTTTTTTTTTTTTTCTTCATTCAACAAATATTTGTCAAACTTCTAGCAAATGTCAGGCACTGTTCTAGGCACTGGGAATACTGCAGTGAACAAAGCCAAAATTCATGTCCTCTTGGAGCTTATAGTTCAAGCAAGTCACTCAATTTAAATGATAAACTGAATATATTGTGCTAAAATTAACCTCTCCATCTGTATCAGTCAGGGTTCTCAAGAGAAACAGAACCAATAGCATATACATATATACAGAGAGTTATCTCAAGGAATTGGCTTATGCAATTGTGAGGACTGACAAGCTCAAAATCTGTAGAGCAGGCAAGTCCAAAATCTATAGGGCAGGCTGGCATGCTAGAAACTCAAGTAGAAGTTGATGCTGCAATCTTGAAGCAGAATTTCCTCTTGAAAACTTTGTTTTTGTTCTTAAGAACTTTCAGGTGATAGATAAGGCCCATCCACATTATTGAGGGCAATCTTTTCTTAAAGTCAACCGATTTTAGCTATTAACATGTACAAAATACTTTCTCAGAGAGTATTTTAGATTAGTGTTTGATTAAATAACTGTGTACTATATAGCCTGTCCAAGTTGACACATAAAACTAGCCATTACACAATTTACCTAATAAACATTTTTAAGTGCTTATCACATGCCAAGTTCTGAGATAAATCATGCACAGTCCCTGCCCTCAAAAGGAATGGCATAAGTCATCTACTTAAATAAATACATAAAATGTGAAGGATCTACAAATTTGTAAGAGAGGTAAAGAACAAGAGCTGTCTTTGAAGATACGAAGGAAGAAACAGTACTCCCAGGTAAAGAAATCAGGAAGAGCTGAAAACAAAAGACAGTTGACCTTGTCCTTGGAGAATGAGTAAAATTAGAACAAGGGAAACAGGAGGGTGAATTCCTAGTGGAAGAAATGGTATAAGCCAAAGTGCAGAGTCAGGAAAATGTGTGATGTATATAGAAACATTAAGTGGTTCAGTTGGGCTGGAAATGTAAAGCATTCATCAAAACCTCTTTTATTTAGCCAGTGATTACTCAATGCTTGTTCAATTACTCATTCCAAACACACTAAAACATCTGCAGATGAAACAGAGAGATCAAGAGACTCCTCCAAAGTCACACAGCAAACCTTAATGCACAAGTCAGTGCCATATTTTTTCAGACACTGGACACTGTTGACTCTTCAAAAATTAGTTTTGCCATCCCTGAGAAAGGAGAATGTGCTTTATCTTTATTGTTTCAGTTTAACTACCTTTGGAAAAGTCATGTCATTCCTTGATAAGTGGAAGAGATTTATTAGACCCTAACTTTCAATAAACATATAGGTATCGATGCCCCAGATGAAATGCTCAGAGATTTATATATCATAAAATTAAAACTTCATTGCTTTTACAACTCAGTCAAGGGCATTTCTTGGTTTTCGTACTATAATTAAATTGCTATGGTCAAGGGAATGGTATGCAGAGAGAAAAGATAGATAGGAGCCTCAGGTTCATAAGAAAGTGAAATTCACCCAGGACTCCTATTATTTCACAGTTGTATGCTTTGTATATTCCGTTTATTACCATTCCTTTCAGCCATCTTGTTGCCATGTCCTAAGCCCTTCCCTTGTTTCAAGGAATAGCTGTTGGTTTAGCAAGTCACTATATTAAATAGACACAGTCCATGACTTACTCCACTACCAGCCTCCTCCATCTCTGAATTAAATTTATTCATCCTTTTGCCTACACAGGAATTCACATTTTCTACTACTGAACTAACCAGCCTAATAGTTTTATGGCACTCAAAACAATGCGCCAGGCTTTGAGGCTAATGTAACATTAAGATAATTATAGGAATCAGATGATGCTTGTTTCCAAGTCTTTATTCAGCTTCATACCACTGCAAATTGAATAGAAGCAAATTGTACTTTTCCTTACCATTCTACCCCTCCTACTTTCTACAATTTATAAAAGGGAAACTGAGAACCTAAACCAGGAAGTGATATCATCAAGTGTCCAGTTTTATATATCCAAAAAGTGCATTACTTTAATTAAATCTATCAAAGATATTAGTAAAAGGGAGACTAGGGAGAAATGAGGTTGTTGAGCGGAGGTATTAAATAAATGGACATCACCAAGGAGTGATGTCCAAAGATGTGTGGGATACTTAGAGGGCACCAAAGTTCAACTTCCTCAGTGGAGAGCTGAATATTTGTTTTGTGGTAATGTTCTTTTATTATTTCCAAGGGTGGGCAGATATAGAAAATATATTAAGTCTTATAATCATAATATTACTTCAGATTTACATAATACTTTAGATTTATTGTATACTGTCTCATTTTAATGCTAATCTCAACAATAATGCTGTAGGATAGTCAAACCATAGATTCGTGAACTATTGGCTCACATTTTAGAGGGCAGAGTTCAACCCTCCACAGCACATGAATATCACTTGGGTAGGTGTGTGTCTAGGAGGGTGTCTGTGTGTATTTCAGAAGGGCAGGCATGTAGAGAGACAGACATGAAGCATCCTGGTGAAGATCAATGGTAACTATCTAATGGTCCTTGTTAAATAAAATTTCCCCTTTGAGAGTGGGTATTAATCTGTTGTAAGGAGGTTTGGTTCATTGTGTTTCACTCTAGCCTCAGGATAAGGTCACATTCTTTTGGATAGAAAGCAGAGTTTTCTCTAAAAAGAATGGATTTCCTCAGAGAAAATCACCATGGCAGAGACAGAGCCTCAGAAAGATACCTAAGGCAGGTCCAAGGCAGGTAGGAAAGAAGAAGCCTTACTCACTTGGGACTGGAATTTATAGTATGAAAAATCAAAAGTCGCTTCCAGATGGGTCTGGCTTCGTTTGGTTGGTTAGAGGGGGCGAGAGGGGCGGCGGGGTATGTCAACAGGCATCTGTTCCTCCCAGAGCTTGACCACACCACAAAGTGAGGTGGGAAAAGCTGCAGGTGTGGCTGATCATTAAGGAGAAAGCGCTGTCATGTGGGGAGAGTGCAACAGTGCTTTCGAAATAGGAAATCTTAGATGGCACAGGATAAGCAGAATTTCAGCCCCTCTGCTCAGAGATTCTAATCTTGCCATTACTCTCCTTAAGACACCCCTAGTCTGAGTTTACTCAGGTGGACTCTCTTGCATATTTATCCAGGCATAATATTTCAGTGATAAACCGATAGAGCTGGGGCTGACTTCCCGCCATCTCTTCTAGATGTTCTCCAAGGGGGAAGCATTTACCACAGTGGCGGTCCTTCACAGTGCATTAAATAGACAAGATAACTAGTGTACTTAATCCAAATGGGGGTTGCAGTCTGATTTACAGACCTATGCTAAGTGTTCTCTGCACCTGGCTAGCTTTGTCCTTAATAGCTAGTATTTTCTGAGCACTTACCAAGTTTCAGACACTATGTCATTCAATTCTCATAATCTCCTTAGGAGGTTGTAGGATTTTCCCCATTTTCAGAGTAGGAAACTGAGGTTTGAATTGATCATATAATTTGTCCAAGGTCACATGATAGTAAGCAGCACACCTGGACTTTCACTTACATCTACTTCAGTTCAAGTCTGTGGTCTTGAACACGACCCCGGGCTGCCTTCCTGGTTGCCTCCCAGAGCCTGTGACAATATAGGGGTTAGAGTGCTGGGTGGGAAGTGACACAGCTGTATTAGGAGGCCGGACACCTTGGCTCTGTTGTTTGCCAACTGTATGACCTTTAAGAACCCTGGCTTCTCTGAGTCTCAGTTTCCTCCTCTGAAAATAGATATCATTCTTCCCTCTTAGCTACAAAGCTTTTATAGAAGGTGGATGCAAAGATGGAATGTGGATAAAAACTATAATAATACTTAAAAGATATGAGGAAATGTTAGACTTTAATTTTACATTTTCCTAATATTTCTCAAGAATTAATGAGGCCTGGTGTTGGAGTAAGGAATCCAGGGGAAGGAGGATATCATTCACTCATTCAGCAAACACTATACACCATGGTGCCCCAGAAATAATGAAGAATAGGTATTTCACAGATCGGTTTTAGGATAGTTGATCTGTGAAGAACTTGATTTCTTTTTTCACATTTAAAAGAGACTACCACTTAGATTACTTACTGGGAACCCCTCTCTGAATTGCTGCCTGAGCTGTAACTGTGTTGAAAATGAAATTCAAACAAACAAACAAACAAACAAACAAACAAAACCCGTGAACCATATGTTGGCCTCCAAGAAGGCTTTGGACAATTTAGCACCTTTTCAAGCTATACATTCCTCCCCAAATTGTCTACTTAGTTTTTCCCCTCTCAGAAAGAAAAAAAATTGTACACAGTTTAAAATTAAAAGTCTTATTCCCAAAGAAACATCACTGTGGAAATATAATTCAACAAGTATTTGCTGAGCATTTTATGGGTTCTATACCATGTTAAGAATTGGACTGTTGCAAGAACTAGGAGTGTGGATGGTAACATTGATTACCATTGTCTATAAGACCCGGTCCCTACACTCAAAGTGGTAATATTTTCCATGGAACTATGCTAACATGTGAAATTGTAGAGCATGAGACAGGTTAAGACAGAAATGGAATAAAACCAGATGTCAAGATAAGAAATAAGTGCTTGGGCATTCTAAGGTTTATTTTCTTGGATTAAGAAGGTGAACCCTTTTTGTGGAAGATTCTAAAGTGAAACAGAAGAGTTTAATTTGGGGTACTGAGAGTTTAAATGCGATGCTGAGCCTGTTAAAGGTTTAAGAACAGAACAGTAACATGAAGAAAAGATAGGAAAAATCCAAATCAAGTGTTGTCATTAGGGCCCTTTTAGTTTTGAAGGTTTTATTGTCAGAAATAACTCAAATCAAATTAAGCAAAGAAAAAAATAAATGTAAGTGGATAACTTTATTAGCTCATATAATTAGAAAGTTTAAGTAGTGGATTTCAGTTGTGGTTGTCCAGACATTCAAATGATGTTATCAGCTCTCTGGTTATCTTTATATTGTAGTAAAATGGTTATCAACAGCTCCAGCCTTACAAGCGTTTCAGAGATTATGGCCCCAGAGAAAAAGCCTCAGGAGAAAGGTCACCATAAGCTGATAGAAAGCCTGGTTAGGTTGCATAGATGTGGCCAGGGGAATGAAACTGTTTGACTGGCCAGGACAGGACTAAGTCATATGCAACCCTGAGGTAGGGAGGTGACTCTGGTCAGTTCTTTCCCCACCTCCTGTACCTGCAAACTTTGAGTAAGATAATTACAGAATGAGGGTGGGGTAGTTTCTCAAAGGAAGATATATTGGTCAAACACACACACACACACACACACACACACACACACACACACACACACACACACACACCATTACCCAAGCTTGACTTTAACACATTTACAATCTCAAATGGAATATTTCTCTTTTCTTTAAATTGCAGTTTGTTCCTTTAAAAATTACTTTTATCCTTTCATTTTGTAGGCACTCAATACTGTGAGTCATATCTCCTATTTTTTGGGTATTTAGTACAGAAGTTTCCCTATTTTTCTATTTTCCTATATGGGTTCTGAAAAATTAGTTGTAAATCCTTTTGTTCACAGTTGGAGTCAGAAGATGCAGCAGAGCTGGATAGCTGATCTCCAAAGACTCCTTCATGGTGGAGGTTTGTTGCTAGAAAGTTATTCCCAGCCTGAGATTATAATTCCTGCTCCTGCTAGTTCTTGCCAACAAAAAGTCTGAGGAATGATATGTGTCCCTTCTAGGTGGTATGGTTAAGAGGTTGGTGTGTCCTTTCTCTATTTGTTAGGTGCATAGAGAGGCTCCTAGGATCTGAAGAAGAGATGAGCCATGAGATAGAGTTCTTGACTTCCTGCACATGAAATGTCACCCCATAAGCATCATAGGAATTCATGTAAAAATTCTTACCTGAATGAGAAATATACCTTCACTGTCGTAAGTCAATGACAATTAGAGCCTTACCTTAACAGGTACAGAAGGGTTTAATCTCATCGTCTGCATCCTCATTTCCACCACATAGAACTGTGGATGTGACCTTCGAAGCTTTAAACCAAGTATTAATTTCTTCTCCTTACAGATACGCCTTGCCTCTAACATCTTTTCCAGAAATAAGCAGATTATTTCATATGCTGGAAATCTGTTGAGTCAGATCACCTTCTACCTTGATAATTCCTCTAAATATTATGTGAAATCCTTTAGTAATTTAGTTCCCGCATGTACACTCACTCCTTTTTCAATGAGATCCTTAAACTCACAAATTATTCCTAGCTTGTGACAGGTTTCATTAGTAAGATTACCAAACTTCACCTTTAAATTCTTTAACAAACTCTCGGTCTTCTCGATTCTGAATGAACACATTGCTGTTGACATTTAAATGGTGCTCTGGTTCATCAGTCACTTTTCTTTTGCTCTTAAAGATTATTGCTGATTACAAAGGTATAGATAGATCCCTGCACCTGCTTCATGAATAGCTCTTTGTCTTTAGACATTTTCCTGCAGTCTAGTGAATCATGCCACTTAAAAATTTTCAAATATACCCTACCTTGTTTACATAATTATCATGTGCCTCTTCTTATTAGCATTTTAAATACTTTCCTTGCTTTTACATTTATTGGATATCATGGATTAATAAGCTTTGTGAAACAGATTGAAACCTAGACACATAAAGTAAATATGCAGTGGAATATGTAAAAAATATGTTGGTTCTGCTACACAAGACAACAGCTGATGTCTCCTGTTGTTGGTGAGCCCAACAGATGTGTTTATACATTTTTATCTTGTTGTTAACTTTATTAACATGCATGAATACTCTTAAGTTCTGAAATCTTAGCGTGCCAGACCTAGAAGGGTTTGTTCATCCAGTTAAATGCCTACATTTTACACATGCAGAAAGAGAAGGAGCAAGAGAGAGAGAGGGGGGATGAGCAAGAGGAGTAACAGATTTCTGATTACATGAATGAAACTTTAATGCAAATGTGAATGAAGAAGAATTTAATGTTTTAAATATTATAAAGAGTTGTATAGATTTCGTCCAGTCTGTCCCCATCAACTTTTAATGAAGACATTTTGTTTTCATGAGCACAGCTTCTCCCTTCAGTTCTTTTAGAAAATACTATATTTGCCTCACCCACAGGAGAAAGCAGAGAGAGATCCACCTGGAGACACATAGGGAATGATATGGATTTGTGTATGTTTGATCAATTCTTAGGCTCTGCACAACTGAAAAACAATCGGAGACACTGAATAGATCTATATAATCAAGATCTATGAAAGAGAAAAGGGGGGATTTTATATGTGGTGTCAGGAACTGAAAGGCTCTGAAGGAGTTGATGCTTTTGAGAGACTTTAAAAAGTGAAGTCTATCACTTTTACCTTTGCTCTCAGAATCCAGGGCTAATTAGTTGGAAAGATAGCAATTTCTGAATTATAGCCAATTAATTCCCAATATGACTAAATATTCCCAAATGGTATTGAATAAATTAGACTATGTAAAGTGCTGCTTTTCAAATGTATGAAATATCCCTAATGTCAATGGAAAGAGAAATTTTATTCCTGGGCCTGGAGATGAAGCCCAAAGAAAAACGTTTCTGTTACCTTTAAATGTACTAGATTAAAGTATAGGAATTGCCATTTTTATAGGACAAAAGTGGTTGAATATTGGCAATTTCATATGGTTCAACCTAATGTAAGTACTGTCTGTTCACAATATTCATATGTTCATTTTAATATAAAGATAAGACTTAAAATTCCATATCTTTTGAGTGGAATTACGAACCGGGAAGATATGCATGTTCGGCCTGTGGTTTTGAGTACCCTGTGGCAGTTTGAAGTTTGGAGGAAAAAAAACAAACCTCTCAGAGACACCAAGCTAGGCAGCTTAAGAACCATCAGAAAGAGACCAGGTTGATTGAAAATCAAACTTGATGGTGGGTGTTGCAGGATGATAAGAGATCAGAGTATAAAAATGAGCAGAATAAAGTTCCTCCACCAAGTAATCTGGTCCCCTAATTATTTTAGTTTCGTCACCTCCACAGTACTGAGTATGTACTGTGTTAACCATTGCTATGAAAAGTTCAGATATGCTCTGTCTGGAGTTTTCAGAGACAAAAGTTTTAAGAGTCAGGAACATCCAGTTTGTCTTGATTGTTTCTTCAAATGTGAATGTGCATGAGAGTATAAGTGTGGTAGGGGAATTTCTCTGTGTGGAAATTTAATCATGCTTTACTGGAATAATAAAAGCAAAGGGTTAGAAAACTCAACCATAGCTTTAGACACTGGCTCCATGTACTTTGTAAGATGCTAGGAACTTTCCATATTTCCCATTTAGTTTCTGTCAGCTAATATCTATTTCCTACTCTGATTGATAGTAAAATTTTTAAGATTAGACCTCTGGTGGCTCATCCAAGGAATAGAGTGGGAAGTGGTGGTAACGTTTAGGAGAGACAGTAGGGAAATTCTTTGAGGTCTAAGGCAATGAAGATAAAAAGATTCTAGGTCTGAGAAAGAGCTCCAATAATTACTGTTAGAAAGATAGATGCAGCAACTTTCCTGAAAAGCCCTACAAGGGCCTGAATTCTCTTCCCCAGTATTCTGGTCGTGAAAGTGAAACTACATCCACAGGCCTGCGGATGTTGCCGGCTGTGTGGGTGAGAACCTCCAGGATTAATGAGTGAAACCTAGGAGGAGCACTTTAAGAAAAGCACAGAGTATCCTCATATAACTTGGCTCTTAAAAACATGCATAACGATGCTCATAAAAGAATAAAGAAGGGCAGCTTCATGAAAGGAGAAAAAGATGATTTGAAACCCAATTAGTAAGAGAAAAATATCAGTTACTGGTTTCCTTTCAAAGATCCAAATTAATTCAGGAAGTGTTTTTTTTCCTATTTTTCAGAGTCATTGCTCAACTTTTTTCACCCAAATCTTCAAGGAGGGGGACCACAATCAAGAAAATATTTTATCTACTCCATACCAAACATTAGGTATTTAAGCACTTATTTTATTTCCAAATGAGTTTTTCTCGATTCTTGGGTAAAATCCAATGCTTTTCCTTTAATGCATTTTCTTGGTCACCACCAGGACTTTAGAAAGAGCTCTCAATTGATTTTTAAAATAATTGGCAAACTAGATATCTATATAAAAATAATTTTGTGCCTCAGCAAAAGAATATAGTTAGCAGATAATTCACTTTTGTGGCTTTTCATTAGCTAACTCTCCCTCGGAGCAATTCATTAGCTAACTCTCAACTGTTGTTAGAATCAATGTTGCAATTTACCAGGAGAGTCAAAAAAACCATGACAACTCTCATCGGAACTAACCCTTGTAATTGAGGTACATGTCATTTATTAAGTGTATCATATGTTATTCATTTTAAGTATATTATTTAAGCTTCTCAACAATCCTATGAGTTAGTGCTAATCTCTATTTTAACAAGAAAGAAAGAGGTTTTGAGAAGTTAAGTAATTTCCCCCAAGTCATGTAGTTAATAAATGCAGAGTTATCACTGTCTTTGTGACCTCCCAAATCCATTACCTTTCTACTCTGCTCCTTGGCCTTACAGCATCTCTCCTCTTTAACCTCACACATAGGATAAAAAATCTCAAACATCATGGCTTCTTGAATTAAGAGAGTCTAAGAGGAAATGCAAATACCTCATCTGCTAAGGGCAATACATGACCTCATTACTATAGTGGCTTTCATCATTTTTAATGCAATAAAATCTTGCCCAGAACCTACTTGTAAGATAGAACCACATTTTATTAATGGACATTTATTTGGTAAGTTCAAATGTATAGCATTTGCTTAGTACAAAGAAGTGAGCAATTTTTATAAATGGGAAAATTAGAAATTAAGAGTAAAGATGGCATTTTAATTTTTTATCAGTTTAATTATTAATGAAATATAAAATATTTGCATACCCCCTAAAGCATCTTCTGAAAATTATAACTTTAGATTCCTTCCTTCCTTCTTTCCTTCCTTCCTTTCTCTATTCATAATGTATCAATCCATCTTCTCCTAAGAACCAGAAATTGGGGGAATGAGAAAGGGACCCTGCTTTAAATAGCTCATGTTTTTATCCAAAGAGACATAGCATGCTCACAATTAATATAAAGATGAAAAGTGTCAAGTGAACTACAAAATATTCTGGGGGTTTGGAGCAGGAGTGGCTCTCCTGGCTGGGCATGGAGGTGGGGATCTTGGTAGACTTTAAAATAGAAAACTTTTCGAGAGTGGTAGAACAGTACATGCTGTGATAAAAAGAACAGCTAGGGAGAGACATGATGATGGAGGAGAAATAAGGCAGATGATCGAGCTAAGGGACAATCCATCCCTGGTGTGCACGGAGGAGAGTCATGAGGGTAGGACTGAAAGGTGAGTTGGTGTCAAGTGGTAAAGTCTGTGAATGTCTTTCTGAGGAAGTATGGCCATTATGTCATAGGTAACAGGGAACATCAAAAAGATTTTGAGTAGGGAAGTGAACATACTCAAGCTGTCTTTTTTATGAGATTAGTCTGACAGCAGCACCTGTGGAACATGGATTGAAGGAGGGAGAGCCTCTTGTCAAGCAGAACCATGAAGATGATCATCTTGACTCCAGTGAGGGAGGGGGGTCATTCTGGGGGAAGGATTTTTCATGATGAGGGTGGGAGACAAGGTTTAAAGCTATGGGAGGGAAGGAGTAAGAATATAGAAATGTCCTGGTATGCTGGGTCGAGTAGTAGTCTTCCCAAATTCATGTCTGCTTGGAACCTGTGAATGTGACCTTAATTTGAAATAAGGTCTCTACAAATTTAATCGAGTTAAGATGAGGCCATACTGGATTAGGTTGAGCCCTAAATCTAATGACTGCATCTCTTTTAAGGATAAGAGAGATTTGGAGACATAGAAAGACACACATAGGTAAGAAGACCATGTGACAATGGAGGCAGTGGTTGAAGTGATGTGGTTGCCAAGGAATACCAAGGATTATCTGCAACCATCGAGATCTAAGAAGAGGCAAGCAATGATCCTTTTCTAGAGCTTTCAGAGATCACGGCTCTGTGGACACCGTGATGAATGTTGGAGCCCTTAGAACCATGAGAGAATAAATCTCTGTTGTTTTAAGCCACAGAGAGTGTGGTAATTTGTTAGAGAAGCTCTAGGTAACTACTGTACCTGGGCAACCTTAGAAAGGTAGTATGGTAGTGATTACCCTCATGGTCAAAGACAGAGTCATAAAAATCCAGTATACTAATGAGAAGATAGCACCTTTCTATGACAAATTCCACAGTGGGCCTATGTGGGGGACACATAGATAAACAAGGCATCACTCCTACTCAAGAACTTTGTGTACTAATTAGAGGAGACTGTGAATAATTAATAAAAGAGACTGTAATCGTGGGAACAGAGAAAGAGACTCAATGAATAGAAGGGACTTACTAAAATCCACAGGGATGTAAGATGGTAGAAATGGGCTTGAACCATTCTCTCCTGCCTTCTAGTCCAATTCTGAAGACAGATTTTCACAGGAAAGTAAAAGTGAAGAGGAAAGGCACTATGGAATGGAGAAAGAGGTTTAGAAAAAAAACACTGGAGCTCCTCAAGGATCAGCCCCTGCTGTTTTAAATTGTCCCAATAATGGAGAAAATAAAATGGAATAAGCATTGCTATGAGGGTCACTTAAAAGAGAGGAGTCTGTCAAGTAAGTGGAGCTTATGCATATCTTATGCCTTAGTTCTCAGAGCTGCTGTAAATTGCTAAATCTGTTACTAAACTCAGCTCAAGGCTGAGCCATAACCATCCTGGAACAATTGCTGCAAAGACAGATACAGACTACCTTCTCCTTATGGTTTCTCCCCCTTTGTTTGTATATTGGAATTAACCAATCCCTGTTAACCTAGTCAGCAATCCTTCATTTGCATGAAAGAGTTACATTTTGTGGTTTTTGCCTTTATAAGCCCTGCCTTTCTTTGTTCTCTCCTGAGCACAGTTTGGGTTGCTACCTGAATCTGTCTCCTGGTTGCAACTCTTTTTACTCAAATAAATGCTTTTTGTTCTTTATTATAGCCTGAACCTCTTTGGTTAACAGTCCCAAGATGGAAACATGGTTATCTGCCTCCAGATTCCCATTCCCCAGGCCCCTAACTCCTCCACCTAGTGTCTGAGAGTGCTGTCCTATTTCTTTTAAATCTCCAAAGAATGACTATGATGATTTAATTGCTTTGACCATTTAAATCTCAGTGTCTAAAAGACTGAAATTTAGAGTAAGTTGGTCACCACTACTTCAGAACAAATGTGTCAAATGTTTCTGAAGGATTAGCCTTAGAGCAAAACTAGAAGTCTTAGCTAATTGAAATAACCAAGAAAACCACTACTTTGGGGGAGAGGCCTTTGGTATGTGTTTCTTATCTTGAGATAATGTTACTAACTATTTGGAAGAAAAAAACAAGCAGGTCACTTAAGTTCACCTCTCCTTCTTTTAAGAAGGACGACAATATGAACCATTCAGAAAGAAGATAATATGGTTGATCAAGACATTTTTAGTCTTTGGACAAGGGACATACTTGCTGGCTTCTAGACTCATGGAAATATTTATTTAGAAAATTGAGGTAGTACTTCAGTTGGCACTACCTCAAAATTACCTCACTTAACCCTCAAAACAGCTTTAGAGATCTCAGTCTACTCTTTCATTTTAGAGATGATAAAGTTGATCCCCTAGAAAGGAGAAATAACTTGCTAAAAATAAACTAACACAAGAAGAAATCTCATATAAACACTTGGAGAGATGTTTGGTTTATTTAGTCACTAAAGAAATTAAAATAATAATAATAATAATTTTGCGACAACATTTCACATCTACCAAGTCATCAAAAATTAAATATTTTAAATATAATTTTATGTTACTCCAATGATGATCAGGCAGGGAAAGATACATACTCAAACATTGCAGATCTAGTAAACACTTTAAATTGGTACAATTATTTTCAAAGGCAATCCGCTAATTTAAACTACAAGTTATCAAATTGTCCTACCCTGTGATCGGTAGTCTAAAGATTTATAAGTTTAAAAAAGAGTATTATTTGCTCAAAGATTTTTAGAATAGTGTTATTCAGAATTTGAGACCGCAAGGTCATGTAGTCAGTCTGAGCTCTTTCAAAAACAGATGAGCAAATTGAGTCCCATAGAAAAACGATTTCTCAAGGTTCTGAGTCAGGGTGAGAATCTAAGATTCCTGTCGAATAATCTTTCAGTTGTGCTCTGAAGCATTTCAGGGAAAAGCTGAAAAGAACTGAGGTCTCCCCAGATCGAAGAGCTAGTTTAGCACCATTGTTAATAGTCTGGCTTTTTGGGTTCAAATTGTGGTCCCACCAGTTACTACCCGAGTGTTTTAGGGCAGATACTTAATCTCTTTGTGCTCTATTTGTAAAACCAGTGCAATAATAGAACCTTTTGTATATTCCAGCCATTGCTGCCAGGCCATGTTTACGGGAGCTCTGACTGACTTTGAGACTTTGTGCAGGCAAGCTGCAGAGTACCTATGCCTCTTGTCATCTACCCTGAGGCTTCCCTGTTGATACTGAGGTATGGCTTATGAGTGTGTGTGTGTGTGTGTGTGTGCACGCTCGCGTGTGTGCTTCTATCTGTCTCTCTGTCTGTTGGGGTGGTGGTGGGTGGATAAAAGTCTCATGGAGAAGATGGTAACTGGCGAATAAACAATTCTTTTCCTTTCTCTCCTGTATAAGATGCAGTCTATGCAGGAATTTTCAGGATGGTCTCATGGGAGGACAGTCTTGTTAGATGGAGCAATCCATCACACTTGGTGGTAACCAGTTTGATAATACACCTTCAAATTGACTCTTCCCCCTTCCTTGTCTCATTTCACTTTTCCCTCACCCCTGCTTCCTAAGGATTGTCTCCTAAATAAAGTAGTGCGTGAAACCCTTTGCTTCAGGCTCTGCTTTCTTTTGAAGACAAAGACAGATGGTACCCACCTCAGAGGGTGGTAGTGAGGAAACATTAAAGGAGTAAAAATAGGTAAAGTGCTTAGAACAGCGTGTGACATATAGTAATTACTATGTAAGTCTGAGCTATTCTTATACTGTATCACTGAGTAGTTCTGTCAAATGGTAAATATTTAGACTGTGCTGCCTCATGGAAAAATGTATGAGAAACAATGTTAAGCAAAAATCAGAACATTAGGAAGCAAGCATCAATGGATTATAACTCCATAAAAATTATATATGTACACTGATAATAGAAGGGATGACGCAGAGTTGGAAATTGTGACTCTGGGGAAGAGGTGCTGTGTTTATGTTTGTCCAGAGGTGTTTATTTATCCAAAGTGGAGTTTTAATAAACAGAACGAATATGGTCTCCGGGAGACTGCACCTACCCCTGATCAGAAATACAATCCAGTGCTTTTTACTCCTTATAGCTGGAAAATCATTCCACGAAGGACTTTTTTTTTTTTTTAAATGCTGCAGTTTTAAGCCAATTTTCTCCCTCCTCCCCTCTTTTTCCATCCCCTACTTCCACCTCCGACCCGTGGATATTGCCATTTCCCCTGAAGAACTGGATCTCTGAAGGCGGGGTGTCTCCTCCCACACGCTTGTGTTGTGTACTCAGGGCCAGGTGCACCCAGGGTATGGGCCATGGCTCCACCTGGGGTGCAAACCCAGGACATTCTGCAAAGCAGAAATGCTAACGACTACACTATGGAGCCACCCCAAGCCAATTTTCTTTAATTCATTATTCATGAAGATTGGAAACCATGGGGCAGTAACTGTGATGAAAGAACTCATTCTATCTGCAAACAGGTGTCTCCATTTCTACTTTTCATGGGGCTGAGATGGCAAGTTCCCATCCCACTCAGAGCCTGACCTCAGCACATCACCATCAGTTCAGTGGTAGACTGATGGTGACTTCTCCCCTTCCCTCTCCTTGGAGTCTAGGCTAGTCTCCTTGGAGTCTAGGCTAGGAAAAGTATAAGTAAATTATAAAAATTGAAGCCCTGAACATGGCTTATTCAGAATCGCAAACACCTCGCCTATGTGCAGCAAATAGCTTAATGTGGGCAGGGAATATTTTTTGGTAGGGATGGGAATTGGAGAGACTCATTCTACTTCCTATCCTCATTTGCTCGGGAGCACGGCTTTGTTTTTAGTCACATGATTTATCTAAGTTTAAACATTTTAATGTCTTAGAATCCAACTTCTTGTCCTGGTTGCAATTCTCTTCTTCAACCTGCCCCTGCCTATCTCTCAGACCTATTTTAGATCTCTCTCCCTGTCTCCTTTCTAGCTATGTTTGTTAGTTAGTTAGTTAGTTAGTTAGTTAGTTAGTTAGTTAGTTAGTTAGTTAGTTAGTTAGTTTTTCAAACCTAGCAAACTCGTTTTCATCTAATGCTTCTCAGACTAACAGCCTAGAATACTCTTTATCTCTATGTGCACCCATCTGGTTTCTTATTGTTTTCAGATCTCAATGTAAATGTCACTTCTTCAGAAAAGCATTCCCTGGCCATGCAATCTAAAACACCTGAGTCACTCTACACTTTACCCAATTTTGGTTCTTCGGATAATAGCCATTTAGTGTTGTCATTCTGTTAGGTGTTACTTGTTTACCACTTAGCATAAGCTTCACAAGAGGAAGAACCTTGTTTACTCTGTTCTCCTGTTCTTTCTCAGAGTCCATAATAGTGCCCTACACAGAGATGCCCTCAATAAATATATTGCATGAATATATGAATACATTGTGAGTGTGTTTAGAGGGGGCTTCCAGGTCGTCAGGCAAAGGAAAAACTGCAAATGACAGCCTTTCTTCTCTCTCTTAAGCTGGAAAGTAAGTCAGATACATTGCTTTTCTACACCACTGTACACCAAAAAATATTTTATTAACACATTCCAAGTGGCAAAGGAAAAGAAGGTACTGAGGCTGATCTATCTGTGCTATGCAGTTTGTTGGTTCAGAATAGGAACTCTTTGAAGAATAACACACACATCCAGATTTAAAGACTTACTACAAAGCTACAGTGATCATCACAGTGTGGCACTGGTGATGATATAGACACATTGATCAATAGAACAGAATACAGAACCTAGAAACAGCCATATAAACATGGACAACTGATTCTGACAACGTTCTAAAGAAAATTAAATAAAGAAAGGATTGTCTTTTCAACAAATGATTTTGGAACAACTGGATATCCATATGCAAAAACATGAATTTTGACCTAAAACTCATGCCTTATACAAAAGAAACTCAAAATGAATCATAAACCTTAATGTAAGACATAAAACTATAAAATAGAAGAAGTCATAGGATAAAAAATTTTGACCTGGAGTATGGCAGTCTTTTTTTTTTTTTAGTGGCTTAGAACAAATTTATTATTTTACATTTCTGAAGGTTAGAAGTCCTAAATGGGTTTCACTAGGCCAAAATCAAGTTATTAACAGGGCGGCAATCCTTCCAGAAGCTCTAGGGTGAAACTGTTTCCATGTCTTATCCAACTTCTGGAGGGGTCCTGTATTTCTAGGCTCTTACTACCTTAGTTTATCTTCAAAGCCATCACCATGGTGTCTTCCAACCTTTCTTTCTCCACAACCTTGACCCTTCAATCAGAGAGTTCTTAAGCATGACACCAAAAACATGATCCATTAAAAAAGCCAATAAATTGGATAAATTCAACTTTATCAAAATTAAAAACCTACACTTTGTGAAAGACACTGTTGAGATAATGAAAGACAAGCTAGCGACTGGATGAAACTATTTGTGAATCATAATTCTGACAACTTATATTTCGAATATATAAAGACCTCTTAAAACTCAATTGTAAGAAAAAAACTCAACTTTTATAAATAGTCAAAAAAACTTAAACAGACACCTTGATAGAGAGGAAATATAGAAGGCAGATAAACACGCAAAGGGAAGTAATAGGAAAATAAAAATTAAACCACTACAAAATACCATTATGCACTTACTAGAATGGCTAAAATTAAAAAGAAAAATAAAAACAACAATAACTAGCAATACCAAGTACTGATGAGGATGTGGCGCGACTGGAATTCTTTTGCATTGCTGGAAAGAAAATAATATAGCCATTCTGGAAATAGATTGATGGTTTTTATAAGATTAAAAAAATACTGACCGTACGACTCAACCCCACTCTTATATAGTTACCCTAATATTTACCCGAAAACTTATGTTCACACAGAAACTTGTAAATAAATATTTATAGAAACTCTATTCATCATCACCAAAAACTGAAAACAACCCAAATTTCTTTCAACAGATGAATGTATAAGCCTACCCATATAACAGAAAACTACTTAGCAATAAAATGGAACAGACATGGAAGCAACAACATGGGTGAAGCTCAAAGGCATTATACTGAGTGGAAGAAGCCATTTTGAAAGGTTATATATTGCATGATTCCATTTATATCACAGTCTCAAAAAGGCAAAATTATTGTGACAGAAATGAGATCAAAGTGCAAAGACTGGTGTGGGAGGTGGGTATGACTACAAAGGAGTCACGTGAGAGATTGTTTTAGGGTGATGGCACTGTTCTGTGTACTAATTGTGGTGGTGGTTACAGGAATCTATACATGTGTTAAAATTCATAGAACTGTATGACAAAAAGATCAATTTTATTACATGCAAATTTAAAAAATTAAAATTGAAAAAAATAAAAGAACTGATACTAAGACTTTGAACCCAGATTCCATTGCTTTCTAGCTATGCTATACTGGACCAGGCACTACTTGCTTTAAACTTCAGTTTTCTCGTTACCTCAAATGCATATAATAGGAATATCAATGTTTCATAGAGATGTTCCATGAATTAAATGTGTCAATGCATATAAAGTTGCATGTTCACTGGCCTAGAGTGAGGAATATAAATATAAATATTAGCTGTTAATATGGGGTCATTATTTTCAGAAGAAAAATCTTCAGGGGAGGCTGCATGGCATGGTAAAAAGAACATAAGCTCTGTAGGCAGTCATACTTGGCTTTGAATTGCTTATCATCTTGGACAAGTTAATCACCCTCTCTGAACTTCAGTTTTCTAATCTAAAACACAGGTATAATTATATTTACTTTATAATATTGTCGTGAGCATAACAATTAACATATGTGTAATAACTAGTAGGTATTTGGTGCTCAATGACACAGACAACAATTTAGTGGTTACCAGAGGCAAGGGGATGAAAGGGAAGGTAGATAAGGGTAAAGGAAATCAACTGTATGGTGATGAAAGAAACTTAACTTTAAGTGGTGAACACACAATGCAATATGCAGATGATGTATATAGAATTATACACTCGAAAACTTTATAATTTTATTAACCAATGTCACCCCAATAAATTTGATAAAAACATATAGCTGTAATTATGATTTAGAGTATTTCAATAAGTAAAACATAATTTCTTCTGACACTGAAAAATTATTATTACAAATGGATAATCCCAAATGATTAATAATGCAACCAAAGAAAGAGCTGGTGTTATGCAAATGTTTTAGTTTGTACCAAACTGGCTAGTTATACATATTTTCCTATTTATAGCCAAAATATTAATTGGTCGAAATGAGTGCTGTTGCATTTTAATGAGCTTTTAAAAGGCTAAAAGTATTCCTTCAATACAATGCAGAATAGATTTCCTATAATAGTGTATATTTTTCCATTTTGTTATTTTAATTTGCAAAAAGTGTTTACAGTTCTATAAAGTAGCTTTCTTTATTTTATAATGCTTTCCATCTCTCAACTAAGGATGTGCTTCAAAGTAAATCAGAGCAGGATCTAAAGTAACCCAGAGCCAGCTAAAAGGGCCTAGTAGCCTGTACAGGCTAGGCATCCAGAGACAAGCTAAACTCTACTGGATTTATGGTTTTTTTTTTTTTTTTTTCAGTTTGCTATCATCGTCATCGTCACCATCTTCATTGTCATCATCACCATCATCAACCAGACTCTGGTAATCCAAGAAGGCTTTTTATTTCTATAGCACTTCCAGTCCTGAGTATTATTTAAGTCATTTTTTTCACTTTCTTTTTCTTTTGTTCACTGATCCATAAAAGGGAAACTGTTGCTTTAAGATGATAAAGCCTGCATGTTGAAGGAAATGATGCCGCTCTTTTAGTTAGGTGTATAAAAGCACACCTTCAGCAAAAGACATTTCTTATGAGTTAGAGTATTTTTCATTCTGAAATGGATGCTATGGTTTTATTTTTGCTTATGACATTATGGAGGTTATTGATGGAAAACAAAGAACAAAGTACTTGAAGAACAAAGCTGGAAAAGATTTTAGAAATCCTAGCCTAATATCTTTGTCCTATCAAAGGGGAAAATGGAAATCTAGAGAAGAACGTCCTGGGCGCATGTTACCCACAAGTGAGAGGCCGAATCAGGATAGGAAACCACTTCTGCCTGCAGGACGGGTTAATTTTCTCCGTATCGCGTCACCTCACCAACAACAGCTCTCCCTACTTTTTTCTTCCCTATTTTTTAACTCCAGTTTTGCAGTTTACTTAGTTATATTCATTGGTTCATAGAATCCATGCAAAAACTGTCTTGTTTTATTATTATCTATGTTCTCCTTGGTTCATAATTGTCATTCCTTTCCTTTCTCTTTATTAGGCCCTCTCTCGTATGTGATATGTTCTTCACTATGTAAATACTGTTCTATGTATGTGTTTTAATTTACTTAAATATATTGTGCTATAAATCTTCATTCAACACTATGCTTTTCGTGTGGCTATATACTTATTTAGTTAAATAACTCTGACCATGGCCTAGAATTTCAGAGTATTAATGTACCACGTTTTACTTATCTATTCCCCTCTGGTGGATATAGATGACTTCTATATTTGATGCCACAAAAAATCACAATTAACATCCTTGTAAGTGTACCTTAGTGGACTCCTTGTATACCTATTTGTGCAATTTTGGGGTGATAGGATACAGTCATTTTAATTTCACTACATATTGCCAGATTTCTTACCCCAAGGCTGTATGTTTTACACTCAAATCAGAAGATTTCCATCTTCTCATATACTTGTCAATATTTGATATTATTTTTCTTTTGTATTTTGCCATTTTGATGGATATAAAGTGGCATTGCATTGCTATAATTTTCAGTCTTCTGACTATTAATCTTTTCATATACTTCTTACATGATCTATTTAAAGTCTTTCCTTTTACAGATTATCTTTGCATATCCTTTGAGTACTTCTCTATTTGTTTTCCTGTCTCTCTCTCTCTCTTTTTTTTTTTTTGATTTACAGGAGTTTCTAACATATTCTACATATTCATCCCTTAATTGTTATAGATGTTCCAAATATATTCTTCCAGTCTATCCTCTGTCTGGTGACTGTTGTGTCTTTCGCTGAGCAAAAGTTCTTAGTTTTGATGAAGTCAAATCCACTAATTTTTTAACCTTACGGTTTGTGATTTAGGATGTTCCTTTAGAAGACTTTATCTTTCACAAATTACCCTACATTTTCTTCTGACAGCTTTATAGGTTTATCTTTAACTTTTAGGTCCTTAATCAACCTGGAACCCATGTTTATGACACAAGGTAGGACTACAGCTTTCTATTTC
>NW_006431916.1:3727152-3739612 GCF_000325575.1 Pteropus alecto | reverse complement strand
TTAAAATGCTTCAGGATCTAAACATTTTCCACTAAACCCAAGAAGATATCCTGAACCATAGATACATTCTCTAAATCCAGACAGGAATAGTACTCATCCTAATTAGATATTTTGTTAGCAACTCAGGCCAAAAACCAGGAGTCAGGTTGCAGGGTTTAAAATCTATGGACTTTAATCATGGCATTGTAAGACTCAGCTTATTGCAATAAGGGAGGCTGCAATTCATCAGGAGAAAACAACCTTTCATGGCTACAGATGAAGACTAGACCTGACCATACCCTATGAACTGGATTGGAGATGCTGGCCTACCTTACATCCTCTCTGGACTTCAGCTGCCTCAAGTAGAAAATGACTTTCATTTGATGTAGTGAGCTCTCAGTTAAAATTTTATATGAAGAGTTTTTGAAACTAAAGAAAATTTTAGAAAACCACTGGTATAGATGTTCTCATGTGTTTTTCTAAATTTTCCTGTCATAGCACTACCTCTTTATTGAATATTAGTTGTGATCCGTTATTAATATAAATTCATTTTTAGTTCTAAGTTGGTTATTCAGAACAATCAGTAAGAACCACTATAGTATGCTGTGCTCTGCACATTGATGGTTGACAAATGTTAGATGAAAGAAAAAAATGATGAACAAAATAATTGATGATACCAGGTAAAAGAGAAGGGTCATTTTTATTTTTTACTGTCACTAAAACACAGGAGAAGAGCAAACTTTTTAAAAAGGTGAATTGGTAATTTTTTTCTGCACAAATTAAATAACACTGACATACTTTCTGAGAATATTGCATTAAACCAACTCAATTTTTTAAAGGTTGATGATGAAATGCTTTATATAACCACCCAAAGAGGCTCGTTATGCTAGGCTTCTTCACTTTACTTGTGAGTATTAAAAATCACTTGAGTGAGCCTTGGATTCAGTTGTTTTTGGAACAGATGATGGTGTGTGTGTGTGTGTGTGTGTGTGCGCGCGCGTGCGTGTGTGTGTGTTTGGAGGAAGGGAGATCTATTTAACAGTTATATAGTCATAGGTAGTTGGAAAGAAATGAAAACTCAACCTGCGCAGGTCTGGCAAGCTTTCCCAAGCGGAAATGAGTAAGGTTGTCGAGAAAATGTAGTTTCAGTCTGTGGAAAGCCTGCTGTACACACTTGGCTTCCTGGCTACAAACCAAGCTTTATTCTTTAGCAAAATACTCTGGGATCTTTAGTCCTCATTAAATTCTTAATGAACTCTTTAGCCAACAAGGTAGCTCAGTAGAAGAGTCCAGTTCTGCCTTTAGATGTGTGGAGAGAACTCAGCAAAGGCAAGAAAAGCAGCTCAATTGTTGAGTAAGAAGTTGCGAAAGGAAGATCTATGCAGGAAAAACTTCTTTTGAGAGAAGTTTTGACAACAGACACAATTCTTGGACATATTATATCTCCGGCCACCGAGGACTTTTTCCCTTGGGAAGGTTTTGCGGATCTTTGGAGTCTCAGTTACCTTGGCAGATGGAGACATTGAACCATACCAGGAGGCACAGAACCAGCCAAGGGACTGTTGAGAGCCTGCAGTGAAAGTTCCTCATGGAAGTCTGAAACCAGGGTGGGGGAAAGCCACATTAAAGAATTCCTCGTTGGTAATTTGTTTGACATGTTTTGCTGAGGGGCATGGAGAGGAGGGCTCTAGTTTCACCATCTCTGAGCTATTGGATCTGAAAGAGTTGAGGCTTCTGAAGGGATTCTGACCTGGTGGAGAGCCCGAGGCAGACATGATCCCTCTGTTTCCTTTCCTTTCACTCAAATCCAACAAAACATCGTCTGCCTAAAGTGCTACCTCAATGTGCTTAATCATTCACTCATTTATTCAACCTGTACTGAACACCAATTGTGAGCCAGGCACTTTGACAGGAGCTGAGAAATCCGTGAGGATATGGCCCATGACCTCAAGAGATTCACAATTTGGTTGAAGAGGCAGATAAGGAAACCTGCCATTGAAGGATTTCTGCAAACCAGGGGAATAAGTGACATGAAAGAGTCAAGAGGCAGGCTCGTGCACTGTTGAGCATGAGCTCTGGCAGCAGAGGGCTCAGTTCATGTCCAAGTTCTGCCGTTTGGTAGCTGTGTGATTTAGCAAGGATTACTTCAACGTGTGATGTTGCAGTCTCCTCATTTATAAAATGAGGATCATAACATCTACCCTGTAGATTTGTTGTATGGATTAAATGAGTTAATATACTTGAAGCATGTATTATAGTACCTAGCATGTATGTATATGCTCCATCAAGGTTGGAAATTATTGTGATTTAGGTATTAATGGAGCCCAGAAAAGGAGCATTAGCTCATCTTGGGAGCAGGTAAGAACTTACATTTATTAAAAAAATCAGGACATATAGTAATAACATCTCATGTGAGGGCCATCTTTCTTGCCGTGGTCCTGAAGCTTTTTACCAGGCCACAGAGTATTCTCCATCAAGATGATCAGAAGCAGCTCTTAGAGAACTAAAAGTCCAGGGCTTTTTTTCCCCGTTGTACCTCTGACCACTGCTTCCTGTCTTCAGTTCTCAGCTGAGTCCAGCAATTTCTGGGCAAGATGAGGAAGAAATAGTTACCGTCATTTCCCTGCCAAGCCAAAGGGAAATGAGTGACTCACCCCAGCATCACGGAATGTCTGAAAGGGGATTTTTCTTTTTATCTGAAGGAAATTTGGGCATGAGAAACAGGCTATAACTGTTTCCCTAATCTAAGTAGCTCTCGTAAAATAGTTTATTTATTATTTCTTTAAACTTTACTAAATACTGCATGCTAGAAAATATGGGCTACAGGATAAGGGCCTGTGTTTATTGATTACTCTGTGTATGCCAAACACTGTAAGAAGTATCTTCTATACCTAATCTAATGCCCACAACACATCCTCATGTGGCAGGTTTGTTATTATTTAAAGGAGAAACTGAAACATAGAGCGGTTAACAAATAATTTGTCCAAGGTTATACAGCAAGATAGGAAATGCTAGAGCAGGGATTTGAACTTGTAGAGAATGAGCTGAGAACCCACATGCCTAATCACCATGTGTCTCTGTCTCAACAAGCTGTACTCACATTCCATGAGGAGCTCTCACTCTAGCGAAGGAACCAGAAAACTGAACAGATATTTAATATACAGTGTAATCTGTGCTCCATAAAGGTGTGAACAGAGCAATGTAAGAACACAGAGGAGGGAGTGAATTACTCTGGGAGAATCAGTTTTAGCTGTAATCAGCAAAGTACTTAAGATAGTACAAAAATCTTCCAAATATGTACAAACCTGGAATGATGAAAATCTGTCGCAGTGAAAGAAAGTTGAAACTCTAAGATGAGTAAAGACTATAAACAGACTAGGTAATCAGCCTCTAAATGAGCAAGAATCAAACTTAAATTTTTGAGTCTATTATGCCAGGTAGTATGTGCTTACTACTGCTTCAGTGTGACAGAACCACACTTCATAGTGCTGACTGTCAAAATCTTGTGCAATTACTTCAAGCTGCAGCTCAAATTTTATCTTTCGGAGGGTAGCGACCATAATTAATTTATTATTATTCATTTTATCACTCCCTGTCCCACTCACTACAGATGGCTAGTTCACTGCCTGGCTCAAGGTAGGAATTCAAAAAAATATTCATTCTGAGTCCTTTAGAAGTTGATTATTCTATTTGTGGTTTACCCAAGACCTTATTTTTTTTTCCCCTCTCACCTTTCTTTGCTTTCATTTCACGCCTCATTTATATTTCTCACAGATGTTGCAGGTGCCAAATTCTAAAATTCATCCCTTTTAACATTTGCTAGAGGGTACATCAAAATGAGAGCCCAAGATAAATTCTAATGGTAACTTCTGGGTTTTTTAATGTTATCATAAATTATTTTAATTAATTATTACAGATAGCCAAAAGTTAGCTTAAACTTAGTGGAAAAAACTTAGTTCCATAAATTTAAAATCTGTTTCGACTTTTTACTTAGGATGATTTTGTGAACAGCAGATAACAATTAGTACGCATCCTCCTTCAACACTTAGCATCAAAACTATCTGTTGAAGACGAGAGAGGAGAAGGAGATGGGGAGAAAAAGAAAGTGGAAAGACATGAAGATTGTGAAAAAGAGTCTGTTGTTCTAAGTTCAAAATCAATGGAGGAGGTGAGGATATCCTGCAAAATGCTGCTGATAATGTATAATATATCACCACTTCTTATGAAGCCATCTTTATTGTATCCTCCAGTCAGTAAGGATATTTGAGGAAAAATTTCAATCTTCAGTAAACTTCATTCTTTTGAGTGCAAATCATTATGCCTGATCAATCACTAGTGTAGGTGTAACTAAGAACTAACTGTTCCTTACAATACTGTAGGTATCATATTTGTGAGTTATGCTGCTCAGGTGCCCGATCTCTACAGAGCTACTCCCTGTGGTGCAGACTTTGATATCCTTCAGACACACTTCCAGGACATTCAAGATTCCTCCATTAATCCACATCTCTCACTGGGCTCATAATAGACCTCTGCTACCCAAATGTGGCCCTGCACCATCTGTTGTCACAGATTTTCTTAGTTATTCATGGTTTCCTAGTAATTTATATTAAAATAATATCTTGGCATATCTCAATATCTTATTATCAGTTACAAGTTTATTTTTTAAACATTTTTACAGCATTTACTAAGAAGAAAGGAACTTTTTTAAATCGGTGAATTTTTAATCCAAATTTATTAATGCGCTTTTATTTATTTTTGTTTGAAAGTTTTCTTACAGCTTTTTTCTTTGCCAGAATCTTTATTTACAGTAGTCCAGATCATAGCATCAGCTAATAAACAAATTTTTTTTAAAATGTGTTTTTTTGTTTTGTTTTGAAAGATAATTATTTTTTAATTAATGATCAATTAGCAACTTTTAAAAATGCAGTTAGGTTTTTGGAATGAAGGCTCCAGTTTTTAAAAATTGAGATAAAAGTCATATAATATAAAATTAACCATTTTAAAAAAGCAGTACCTTGGAGTTTAGTGCATTCACATTGTTGTGTAACTACCATCTCTATCTAGTTCCCAATCATTTCCATCATCCCAAAAGGAAACTCTATATACATTAAACACTTACTTCCAATTCTCTCCTTCCCACCAGCTCCCGGCAACCATCCATATACTTTGCATCTCTATGGATTTACTTGAGATAGTTCATCTGAACAGAATCACACAATACATAAGCTTTTGTGTCTCGATTCTTTCACAGAGCATAGTGGTTTTTGGAGGGTTCATTTTTTAGTATGAATCAGTGTGCTTCATTCCTTTTTTTTTTTTGACTGAATAATATCCCATTGTATGTACATACCACAATTTGTTTATCCATTTTCTTCCTCCACCAGGGGCCAGAAAACCAATGGAAGCTTGGAGGAGCCCACTCTTCACTTCATGATGGTGGCTGTGATAATACAATGGGGGAGTGGCTATGGCAAATCGAGGTTACCTCATAACAAGAAATACATCAGGAGCTGCAACTGTAGCCCACCCCGGGTGAAACAACTGACATGGATTTTTCCAGCACATGGGTGTCACATTACGAGAAATAGAATGATAGACTTCAAGCCTGCCTCCCAGAGGTTTTGCTGAGGCAGGGGTTACTAATGTGCCCTTCAAAAATTCAGTTTCAAAAGTGACATTTTTGTGCTATAACTGTGGCAGAGGTGGCCACTGTCCATCAAAAAATTTGTATTCTCCTCCATGGTGTAGAATTGTTGCTGAGAAGCAGCTGCTCAGTAAAGGACTGTATTTCCCAGCCTCCTTATATCTTAGTGGGGCCACATGACTGGTTGTGGCCAGCAGAATGTGAGCATGTTACATGTCACCTCCACATCATGATGTGTAAGAGGCTGGAGTCTCATCTCCATGCTCTAGATTTCCTGCCTCCACTGGATTTCATAGTTCATGGCAACACTGGAAGCCACATGTTAAAGCTGGCAGAGCCTCTATCAGCCTAGGTCCCTAAATGACTTTGTGGAGCACCCACGTTGGTCTGTTATATGAATAAGAAATAAACATTTAGAGTGATTAAGCCATTTGATATTTTAGTTTGTAGATAACTAAAGCTAGTGATATCCTAGAGCAGTAGTTCTCAAACTTCAGTGTGCATCAGAATTA
This sequence comes from Pteropus alecto, assembly GCF_000325575.1. NCBI lineage: Eukaryota > Metazoa > Chordata > Mammalia > Chiroptera > Pteropodidae > Pteropus > Pteropus alecto. The sequence continues at coordinate 3,733,477 of NW_006431916.1, read as the reverse complement.
CCTGATAGCTCATTAAAGCACATTGTTGGGCCCCATTTCCTGAGTTTCTGATTTAGTAGGTCTGGATGGGGCCCAAGAATATGCATTTTTAACTAGTTACCAGGTGATGTTGATGCTACTGAGCCAAAAATCATGCTTCGACAAACACTGTCTAAAATAATACAATAATACATAAAGGAGTCAGTTGAGGAATTGTTCACCCATCTGATCAAATTAAAATAAAACAATCATTAATTTAGCAAGTATTTGTTCAACCACCTTTTGTGCCAGGCAGTATGCTAAGTCCTGGAGATACAGTAATCAGCTCCTTGGGAAAATTACTGTCTAGTGGAAGAAAGATACATCATTTGGTACAGATATATAATAGTGGACTATTAAGTGCAATGAAGGGAAAAGGTAGGAAAATGTAAGACCAAATATGAAACAACTTCCTCCAGTTAGGGGTGGGGGACTACAATCAACATTCATAAATGACTTCTCTATGAAGCCTTTTAAGGTAAGCCATTTAAAGGTAAGATATGAATGTCTGTACAAGATAAAGATTTTATTTTATTTTTACTTTTTAAGAAGGAGGATGAATTCCAGTGGGGAGAGAATACATGATGAAATCAAGAAACTGGAAGGAGGCCAGTATTCTGGATCAGAGAAGTTGGGGGAAGAATGGTAAGGAATGAAATTAGAGAGGTGGAAAGGAGCCAGATCATGCATAAGATAGTAAGCCACATAAAGATTTTGAATTTTATTCCAAGAATGGTGTGAATTATTTGAGTGTTAGAGAAGAAGAAACAATTTGCACTTAAAAATATTTTTATTCCTTTCCCCCCATTTTTCTATTTAGTCTTTCTTTGATTGAAGAGCTGACAACCACAAGATCTTGGAAATACAGGAACAGAAAGGTGACTCTTGTGAGCCTAGTGGCCTGTGGTCATGAAGAATGTCTTTAGGATCCTGCTCCTGGAAAAACTCAAGATTGAAGAGCTCACAACAGAATGGCCCTATGCCCTATGACTTCACTCCACATTCTCAGAAGAGAGCTTTTTTGCTTGGCTTGGATCACATGTCCAACCTTGGTGTTTGTGTGTGGTAGTGGTATAGAACTTGAGAAGGGAAAACTGGGCAATGTATTTAACAATCCTACTAGAACCATTTGAAAAGGTTTATTGATGACCATAAGAAGAAAGAAAGGATACTAGACAGACAAAACTACAGATGTCCTCTACAAATATCTGCTACAAGGACCTGTAGAGGCTTTTGAAAGGGAAGAGACTTAAGTTAGGCCTTGATAAGAGAATAGGACTTTAAAAGGTAGATTCGGGCAACTAGGAGAAGGAAGGACATGCCAATCAGAGAGAACAAATTGAGCAAAGGTATGGAGAAAGGATGAGTAAAAGTACAAATCATGATTGGGGAGTGGAGAGAAGACTAATGTTTGGAGTGTATGATATAAATGAATTTAAATAGGAAGGATGGTTGAAAAGACATAGAATTAGAGTGCTAACTCACTGTACAAGGTTATAAAAATGATTAGATGAGATAATAGATATGAAAGTCTTATAAAAACTGTAAAGTTCTTCAAAAACTATAAGGATTTTGACATTTATGAATTGTTTTAGTTAAAAATATTCCTCAATAAGTTGAATTTTTTATACTAGCATTCTCTACAATGCGTCATTATTTGCAAAATGAGAAATGTAAGTAGAAAAATCTGGCCATAAAATTCTATAATTCCTAAATATACCAGCCTCAATGTGATATATGTCAATATACAATCATAGAGGGATTCATATATGCTGATTTATAATTCATCTTTCTGAAAAAGAACTTTTCAATAAATCAATCTATTTTCCAGGGGTAATAGGTGACTTTACTTTTTTTTTTCCCTGAGCATCTATGTTATACAGGTAATTTACAAACATCATGTCATCAGTAGCATTTATATGAAATATGTGTTATTATGCCCAGTTTTCTTAGGAGGAAACTAGGGCTCAGAAAAGTGAGATCACTTTCCAAGATCACATAGCTAGAAAGTGGCAGAGCCAAGACTCAACATCGGATCTATCCCTTTCTAAAGTCAGTGCTCCTCCCTGGTCCCACACTATCATTACTACTTCTACTCAATATGCCACCAAGTCCCATCATTAGTATCTAAAGCCACAGGAAGAATGCCAAGACATCTAGCAGGAAGGTGTGCAGTATCTGGTAAAGGAGTAAGATGAATAAGAATTGAGTGTTCATGATTTCAAACATTTAAAAGAAGACAGCCAATAGTTAATGAGTGCCACGTTAGGGTCTAGTACTGTGCAAGATATTTTCTCATAACATCCTCGCAACATCCCTATTACGTGGGAATTATTCTGCCTATTTTGCAGATAAGAAACTATGGCTTAAAAGTATGCCAATTGTTCAAAGTAAGTGGTAGTTATTATTCACTCACTCGCTCGAAATTTTTGTTGAACACTCTGGGTCCTTAATAAATATGTGAACCAAGCAAATGAAGATTTTTGGTGGAGCTTACAATCTAGTGTGAGGAGTCAGATAATGTGCAAAAAAGCTTAATACAAAATCACATGGTAACTTAGTCATAAGTACTATAGCGGAAAAAAGTAGAGAAGGAGAAAGGAAGAAAAAAGTATAGCTTGAAAGTTGAATTTCAAATTGAATGGTTTTGTCACAATATTGAGTTCTAGCAGTTGATTTGTCAAGAAACAATCAGTTTTGTGTACAAGACTGCCAAACTTAAGGTCTTCCTCACTTTGTAGTTATAGCTAGTGAACTGGCAGAATTGGAGAGTCGTGGTCACAAATTGGACTCTACATGCATGGGAATTTCAAGGAATTAGAGACCCCACTCTAACTCTCACCTTCGTCATTGCTAACTACTACACTCATCTTGACTATCGCCTGGAATTCCATCTTTAATTCAATAAGCAATAATGTGAGAAGCCATTTGATGAACTGGAAAAAGCCATTGCCTGGGAGCTGCAAAACCTGGGATCTAATGCCATTAATTAAAATTTGATCTTGGAAAGTTTTCTTCCTCACTTTGGGGCGATTTTCCCATCTGACAAATGAAAAGTGTTGGCATCTAAGGATAATTCCAGCTCTAACACTTTGTGGCTACAAAATTCTTCTGAAAAACTTCTAGGATGCCCCAGTTAAAATGGTTTTAGTAGAGAGACTGGAGCTCAATGAAATTTCACATCCTGATGAAATTTCAGAATCAAACTTCTCTTTTAAAATCACCCCAAGATCATGTCCTAGATCATGGCCCTGCCTTCTTTTGAAGGAATGCTAAGAGCAAGTGCTCTGCCATGTATTGAGCAGCCTAACAGAACTGCCTGTTCATTTCCAAGGGTAGCTCAAGGTGTTGGAATGACTCTGCAAAGCCCCATATGGCTTGGGACCTGGTTACCTTAGCAATCACTTCCCTCATCATGCAGTGTCCATTAATAGGCAATTAAAACTCTTGACTGCTCCAGCTAATAATGGTCCCCAGACTGGAGTACCAGAAAATGACAGGCGGGAGGTTTTCATCCTTTTTTTTCTCTATTTATTTTATTATATTTTTGAACTTCTAACGTGCCCTTGGCCCTGGAACCTGCCACATTTAGGAATTCCAAGGCAGATATATATTTGATCTTTTAAAATTTATTTGGTTTGTACACTTATTGTATTACTTACCTGCTCAAAAAATGTATTCCAATCATTCATGGAAACAATCTGAAATATTCTGCTTAATTTAATCTAAACCTTTCTTAATTTAGTCTCACTCTTACTGTCCAATCCCATTTTCAACACATCCTTTCAAATTCTCATTATTTACTTTCCTTCTACCCCCAAATTTTCATTTTTGTCCACTATTTAAAATCTGCCCATTTTGTAAAGCCCAGCTTAGAGCCAATATCATGATCATTCCAGCTCTCAATTATGATTCTGAGTATCAGGTGTAACTAGAGTTAGAACAATTTAATTTCCCACTTATTCATAATATTATCCTTATCATTTTTCCCTTCACAAATAGATTAAGACTTCTGGAGAGCAGGTACTATGTTTTCTATTTTTCCTTATGTCCTCAGACCTTACTTATCACAGTGGTATTCATCACTGAGGGCCACTTAATAGGGAGTTTAGAAATCATTGCTGTTACATGCAATTTGACAGAATTCAACATTTGGATATTTGGGACAAGAAGCTTAGAATTATGCAATCTTAAAAATTTAAAGCATGAGGGACCTTAAGGATTAATATACCAAATTTTTCATTTTACAGTCAAGAAAACCAAGATTTAAATGGAGATAGTGACTGTACCAAAGGTTAAGTAAATTAAAAGCTTGGATCTAATTCCAAGTCTTCTGACTTAAACTTCCCCAGGAGTCTGAAATCCTTTCCCCACTATGACACATTTGATAGTTATGTTCACCTAAATGAGGTTCTCCCTCAGACCCAGCCTGGGTTCTGTACAATAGCTGAAGAGAGCAGTGCAGCAACTTCTCTATCTCTGTCATTCAGGAATGATATCATAATGCAAACGAGAGTCACGTTAACAGGTATTACTTTGCCGTTTCTCTAATTTTTGAAAAGTTGAGAATGTCAATACTTTAAATATTAGTATCAAGTGACTTGTAAAAAACTGTTGCTCTGCATACACTGCTATGTCTAAAACTAGTGTCTTTTGACCACCATCTAATAATATATCAATGAACTCACATTGTTAAAATTCCACTTCATGTTGTCAAATAAGTAGGATGTTGAGAAGGTTTAGATCAGGTCAAGCCTGGTTCTTATCAAACCCTTTGATGTAGAAATTTCAAAGCAGGAGGACAACATGGAAAATGGAATTGTGGGCACATGGGTGGTGGGAGAGGGGGAGCTTGTGGTAGCATGAAAGGGGAGCCCTAGGGATCAGATTGCAAGGCTATGATCCAGGATCTAGTTGCAGGGTAATCACAGCAGTAGTAGGTAAGCGGGCTCTGAAGGAGATGGAAAGGGAAGTCCAGAGGAGTTTAGGATCATGTGCTAGAGATACGTAGACAGTTTGCAGGTGGAAATTAGCAACCACCTTTGGGCAGAAAATGGTTAGAAGGCAGAAAAGAACATCGCTATAAAGGTGGTAGGAATAAAAGGCTGAATGTGAAAAAGGGAAGAAAGATGGAGGGAGGGAAGAAAGGAGAAAGAAAATAAAGGAAAAAGGGGAATTTTTAAAAAAGTAAAACAAGCTAGTTTCTGTGTTAGACACTGTCACATACTTCCTCTCATTAAAGACTGGGAAAGGAAGTATAAATTTTGGGAACGGAATGGACCTGAAGGACCTCCCTATTGATTTGCTCAAGCGTGTGTGTTTACGAATCTTCATTGCTTCACGATGTTTGGTGGATGACTGCTGTTCTAGATTCTACAAAACCAAAAACATGACCAGTAATAAAATTTCAAAGGCTGCTTATAAATCATTCAGCAAAGCAAAAGTAAATAATTTATAAGAAAAAAATATATCTTAAGAATTTCAAATGACTCCCTCTGCCTCAGTTTCATCATCTGTAAAAGGAGATAATCATAATTTTATTATAATATCTTATATTTATTACACTGCTTTATTAGAGATTATGATATATACGTAATAGGATTGTTATGACTAAAAAGTAGGTTAATATTTGGAAAGTGCCCAGCACATAGTGCTATATACATGTTTGTTGAATAAATAAAAATAAAATAGCAGTAGACAAATGGATTGCCAGTATTGGAAGAGAATGCAGGGGCCATGGGCCAAAACATTTCTTTTAGAGATGCACTTGGGTTGCAAAGAAAGGAAATGATTTACCTGTAGTCTTTGCAGTTGATTAAGTTGGTGACAGAGGGAGTAGTAATAGTCTCCTTAGTGTTGTTTTCACTAAGAACCATGAAATAGGCAGCAATATAGTACAGATTTGACAAATACAGACTTTAATGTTTACCCAGAATATTGACATTTGGAGGGCTGTATCTTGTCTATCTCCACATCCACAGTGATAATCTAGATGCCCCATAGACAGTAATATTCTATAAACGTTCACTTAAACTCTGGGTAATCTGATTTCATTCATTCACATTCGAGGCATAAAAAGCTAATCATGTCTAAGAATGGATAAAGTAGAAATGTTTTGAATGAAAGAGCGACTTTTTAGGTATTGCAATTTTTCTATCCTCTTTCACATCTTGCATGTAAAATCCACAGCCCAGTGTCTAACACAAAGTAATACTCCATGAATGTTAGGTATTATTTTTAAGCACTTGCCTACAAGGCCAAGATATGATGGAATAACTTGGCCACTGGTCCAGAGGCACTGCCAGGT
>NW_006431916.1:3712995-3727135 GCF_000325575.1 Pteropus alecto | reverse complement strand
TAGGTGCTGAAATATAGCAGTTTGGGGAAAAAGTCTAACATGGCAAAAAGGGATTGTAAGGAGGTGATAAGCTGTTCCTCAAGTGTAGGTCATTGTTCTTTTTAATAGCAATTGATTACTACCATGTCAATTAAAAGCAGTCAGTCCTGCAGAATTTCCCAATATATATTGTCTCCTCGCTCCCCTTAAATTTTAAGATGTTTGTTTCCTGTCAGCACTATTTTTATTCGGATGAATCCTGTTGGGGATTTTAATGCACTTTTCCTGTTTATTTTTATTCCTGTTTCTCAAAACAGGAATTGAAAGATAAAGATGAACAATTGTAAAGCAATTTGAAATGAGCTTTAAAAAATCATTATTAAATCTTTCAAGGTTTCCACCCTTGCCAACCCTTCATTGAACAATATTTAGGGAGTAAATGAGAGGAAACTAAAAAGGTTTCTGAGGTTTCTGGGCTGCCACAAAAACTTGCTCTTGCCTGGTCCAGAGGAGTTTAGAATCATGTGGTAGAGATACATAGACAGTTTGCAGGTGGAAGTTAGCAACCACCTTTGGGTAGAAATGGTTATTTCCTTCACAAGAAGGCTTCAACTCTTTGGCATGTTTCACATTTTATCTCTTGGGCAGCAAATGATTCCATTTTCTAGCTGTGTGCTCTTAGTAATATTCTTACCCTCTCTGAACCTCTGCTTCCTGTTGTACATGTAGGCAAACACCAGATCAGTGTCTGTCATTATAAGGGGTGGTTACCAAATACTAATTGAATGTAAATATTGAGGAAGAGGGGATCTTATCTACAACTGTTTATTTTCAAGATCTTCACAATAAGTAAAACCAAGCTAAGGTATAAAAATAAATGTTTTATGAACATTGGACTCTCACTTAATTTGACAAAGAAGGGACCCTGTTCTTTGTGTTGGAAGACAATTGGATCCAAAACAGAAATCTGAGTTCTGGTCCACTGTGAACCTGGGTTGGTTATCATCTATCCCTAAACTCTTGTTTTCTCACCTGTAAAACAAAGGAGCTGAGTTAGGTGGCCCATAGTCTATTTTCCAGGTTGAGACAGCTGGAGTCCTTAATTTAATAGGGCAGTAGGTGGAGGCTTGTTCTTTTCCTCTTGATAAATACTTCAAATGTTTTAACCATTTGTCTCTTTTGTGACTGTAATGGGTCTAAACAACTTAGCCGAGGGAGAATTTTCCACTCCGTAAGTCTTGGTGGGGGATAGAACTTGTCTTCCACTATAGACATCAAGAAACCCAAATATTCACCTTTCCATGTCTCTCGTGCCTAGCATTAGGTTACATGATGGAAGTTAGAGCCACCAAGACTGAATTGAGAGCTTGCGACTAGCTAGCTTCAGGGGCAGCCAAGAACCTATTCCAGAGGCAGGTGGTGGCAGCAGCTGCTGCGGTTTCCATTGTTGACCACTGCAGTCCCCTATATCAAGGCTGAAGAGTATAGTGGTGCCCACCTGGCATCCAGTGTTTGAGTGAGTGTGGGGTTCTCAGGGTACGAGATCGGCAACAAGGTAGCTGTGGTCCTGGTTAGTCCCCAGGTCCCATTTCTGCTCCTGTCTTCAGGCTTCTTGTGATTCTGTGAGCCTATCTGCTCACTATCTTTTCAATGAGTTCCTTTTTTACCTAAATCTGCCACAGGTAGTGTCCCCTCTCTGCCCATTTGCCACCTATGAATTTCTGAAAATAAGAACTCTGATTTAAACAAAACAAAACAAAACAAAAAAACAGATTAAACAATGTCTGATAGGTCTGGCCCAGTTAAACTGTGTTCATTACTCAGTTGGCATTTAACTACGTAATCAGCATTGAACTCTGAGCTACATCACATTAAAAATAATAAAAATATGAATACCTTTACATATTTAAATGGTAGTGTATCAGTTATTTTTTTCTTATAAGAGTTCTGTGAAGTAGGCAGGGTAGAAATTATCTTCCTTTTAATGTTTCATTCACAAATTCAACAAATAGATTTTCAGTACTTCGTACCTGCCACATACTCTTCTTGGCACTAGGGTACAGAAAAAACCCCGATAAGGTTCCTGCCGTCAAAAGAGTTTACGGGCTGTTAAAATGGTAACTTTTATGTTATGTATATTTTACCACAATTAAAAAAATGTTTGATCTAATGTTTGCATACCCTTTAAAAAGTATATGTGCTACATAGAGACAAACAATAAGCAAGTAAACAAAAAATGATAATTACAGATTGTGATAAACTTTTAGAAAAGAAAAAATCAAGGTATATGATAAGCAGTAACTGGGGGTGGAGTAAAATGAAGTGAGGAGTGACCTTACCTACAAAGGTGTAGGGACAGGGAAATTCCTCTGAGGAGGAGACTTAAGAGAGAAAAAGTGGTCAGTTATGTGAAAGGTAAATTGTTCCAGAGGAAACTGCACATTCAAGGACATTGAAGCAAGAAAGAGCTCAGTGCATTGAAATAACAAGAGGCCAGAGTGCCTGGAGCATAGAGAGCGAGGGGCACTGTGGAAACAAAGACCCAAGGAGGTCAGAGGACTTGCCCGGGTTCACATGTTCTGGGACATAATCTTTCTAATTAGTCTATTGTTCGCAGGGTAGTGGTGGCCTGATCATCTATCTAGATGGGCAATTCTTTGAAGCAGGAATCATGACTTCCTTTCCTTTCTGACTGATGGAGCTCAGTGATTTGGCTGATTAATTGGGAATATGAATTCAGAACTCATTGAACTTAAGGTGACTTCGGGGAAGTTAAATGATTTCTATGGACTCCTTTATTCCCAGTTCTCAAAATCATCTAATAAATTCACCATCCATTTACTTGCCAGGACTGAAATTTAACCAAGGTATTTAATCTTGTGCAGCCTTTTTAATTGTCTTGGGTAGGACTGCTTCAGCAGCTTTAGATCTAATTCTCATGTGGATGTTGATGTCAATACATGCATACAGGCAAGTGGAAAACAACATTAGACTTTATTTCAACCCTATTGGGAAAATTTCTGAGAAGCATTTTCTTATTATTATAGTTTGTCACCATTATAACTAAACCGGGACAACCACTTAGGAATTAAATTTCTTAGTAATGAGTAACATTGACTTAAATGTCACAGATACAAAGGTACAACAGAAACAAGTTCTTGAGTTGAGAAATCGAAATGAAACACTGTGTGTTCTGGTCCGTGCTAACACTTACTTATGACACCCCTGATATTTGGTTGATCTATTCCAGGAATTTTTAACTTTCTCCAGTATTTTTATACTTACACATACATGTATGCATGTACACATGTATGTGTTCATAATAGCTTTACAGTCACATGCCACATAATAATGTTGAGGTAAAAATGGGCTGCATATACTATGGTGGTCTCATAAGACTATATTTGTTCTGAAAAATTCCTATCGTCTAGTGATGCCATAGCTGTTTCAATGTTGTAAGGCAACACATTATTCATGTGTTTGTGATGATGCTAGTGTAAACAAACCTAATGCACTGATAGTTGTATAAACACATAGCACATACAATTTTGATGAAGTGACTTCATAATTTTTTTTATGGATCTTGCATATGATGTTGTATTCAGGAAATTTTTGCCTAATTCAAGGCCACAGAAATTTTCTCCTATTTTTTTTTTTTTATAGTTTTAGGTTTTATATTTAGGTTTATGATTCATTTTGAATTCACTTCTGTATATGTTATAAGGCATGAACCAAAGTTCACTTTTTTTGCCCACGAATATTCAATTTTCCATTCCATTTGTTGAAGGGACTATTCTTTCTTCTTCGAATGACATTTACTTCTATGTCAAAAATCAATGACCATATATGTGTGGGTCTATATTTGGACTTTCTTTTCTGTTATGTTCCATTTATCTGTATACCATTACTACATCATATTGAATACTGTAAGTTCTCTAACTTTGTTCTTCTTCAAAGTTGTTTTGAGATTTCCAGATCAGTTAGCTTGTCAATTTCTTTTAAAACTTTCTGCTGGGATATTTATTGAAATTGCGTATAATTCATAGATTAACTTAGGGAAAATTAACATCTTAATATTTAGACTTCCAATCCATAAACATATAGTCATCTCAATAAATACACCAAAATTTGTTTATTTTAGCTCTGCTATAGGTTGGTCCATTTATCATTGTGAAATATCCTCTTTATCCCTGGTAACATTCTTTGCTTTGAAATCTTCCTGGTCGGCTATCAATCAAGCCACTCCATATTTTATTTTGTCATTTAATGCTAACATGGCATATATTTTTCATGCTTTTAACCTATTTATACTTTTATATTTAAATTGGTGTCTTGCTTTTTAAATCCAATACTATCATTGTTGCCTTTAAATTGGGGTGTTTAAACCATTTACATTTAATGTGATTATTGACATAATTGGGTTTAAATCTGCTGTCTTGGTATTATATTTCTATTTATCTCATCTATTCTTGGTTCCCCTTCTCTTCATTTTCTGCATTGTTTTGGATTAAGTAATTTTTTAAATCAAATTCTAATTTATTATATTTTTTTGACAAATTAACTATAATTCTTTGTGGTTTTATTTTAATGGCCACTTGGGGTTTATTGTATTAATCTAAACTTCTAGTCTATCTTCAAGTGATATTATACCACTTCACATCATGTAACCTTGCAAGAGTATACTTCCACCTCTCCTCTCCTGACTTTTGTGTTATTGTCATCCATTTAACTTCCACATATGTTATAAACCCCACAGTTTATTGTTACCATTTTTGTTTTAAAATGTTGATTATCTTTACAAAGATTTGAATAATAAAAAAAATTATATTTATTTCTGCTGTTACCATTTTCCCTGTTCAGAAACTGCCCTGCTCACCACCTCCTTCAAAACAGTCTTAGAGTGAGTACAATTTAAAAACTGTGGCTAGAACCTTCTTTTCTTGCTGTAGCCAAAGTTGGTTTATCTTGCCATGTTGTTAATAAAACTGGGAAGAGCTGGCAACTAAAAACACATTGAAGGTTGTTAATAACTCAGTATTGTAGAAGCAATAAAAGGACACACTATACCTCCTGAAAATTATCAAGCTCTTCATAATTTGCTGAATCATTTTGTATCACTTCTGTTTGCTGAAATTGATGCTTATAAAATACAGTGCACCTGGAAAACCTGTTGGCTTTCCTTCAGCACTAGAATTTGGAACCTCCAAGAGGAGGTGACAAGATAATTTGGATACTTGTCATCCCCTCAGCTCTTGGCATTGCTATTATATCCTGGGAGTGCCAAGATCTTGGCAACCTCTGGATTTGGTTGTTTGAGCTGCAGGTGCTATGGACAGACAGCCCGATAGATGACCATTATGAACTTGGCATCCACAGGCCAACTTTTGGAGAGGAGAGAAGGTATGGTCTCTCTTTACTCACAGCGTAGGCCTTGATGCAAAATGAAGAGCTGGCACAGAAAGCTGATGTAAGTGGGCAGGTGTCTGGTACAATTTTCTCCACATTTTCCAGCTTTTTTTTCTTGGCTGGCATCACCAGAAAAAGCTTCTCCTGATACCATCAGACACATGGGGGTTTACAGACATGGTGAGGCTCTGGCACAAGTAACACACCTAGGCTGGCACAAGAGCATGAGCATAGGTCAGAAAGCAGTTTCTTATTCCTGGCTGGACAATAAAAGTCACCAGGCTTCTGGCTGACAATTCTAATACCATAGTTTCCAAAGAGGATACCTATAGCCATATAGACCATATAGCCATAATGAGGAGTATAGTTCAGGCTGTAGCTGGAGAAGAAACCACACCAAACTCAGTTAACATTTACTGACTGGCACAAGGCATTGTGTCAGGGGCTAAGAGTAGTTCAAAGAAGTATGATCTGTGTCCTCATTCTCAAGATATTCTATCTGGTTGGTGAGATAGGACATAAAGAGCAAAAGATGATCAAGAGGCAAAAGTTAATAATAAAAGTAATGACTTAATGAGGCAACACATTCATTGCCAAATGAGAATGGTAGATGGTGAATTTATGGGGATCAGAGCAAATACAGACTAACTATACCTTGGTGGTTTTTAGAAGGCAGAGATGAGCTGATTTTTAAATGGGATAAAATCTTTGGAAATGGTCAGTTAGTTCAGAAATAGTGAACCAATTTGAAGGAGATAAAATCATGTACTTAGTATCAGAAATCAAGTGTTTTGGGGCAGAGAGAGGCCAAGAAGGAAGCTTAGCATCGCCACTGGTTTTGGTAACTGAGACAGTGGGATACTACAGACATGAAAATCATGCATTCTGAAGCTCTGTCATTTACTGGCTGACGTAACCTTTGCCAAGTTATTTCAGTCTTTAAATCTCAGTTTCTTCATCTATAAAGTAAGAAGAATAATACTACTAAATTACTTCAAAGAGTTGTTATAAGGGTTAAGTGAATTTATGCATAATAATTAAACACATAACACTGTCTGACACAGCAAATATTTTACAAATATTAACTAATAGTGGTGGTTATGTCAGTGGTAGGAAAGTTTAATAAAAAAACTTCAATGTCTTAGCAGTACCTTTGTTCGCATGGCACCTAAGGCTGAAAGATTACACAACCAATTAGTTGCAGGGTCTGTGGGTAAACTCAAGTCGTTCGCACGGCACCTAAGGCTGAAAGATTACATAACCAATTAGTTGCAGGGTCTGTGGGTAAACTCAGGTGTTCTGATCTCCTGTCATGCCTTGCTACCTACCACACTGCATCATAGCCTATACTTAGAAAGCCAAGAATGGTGGATGTGGTCATTTAGGGGCTGGGGCTGGGGCTGGTGCTGGTGCTGGGGCTGGGGCTGGGTGGATTTGAACTCAATTTTACTTTAATTTATTATCACTCTTTTGATTCTGGGTAAACTGTGATATTTTATTCAAGGTTCCTTATGCAGTTGCCCGCCAGCATCTGATAACCAGCTGGAGGGGCAGCAGTGAAAATCTGGCATTTGACAGTGAAAAATGCCTAGTACATCCCATAAGGTTCTGGCTGTCAGCTCAAACCTCAGCCTGGGCCAAGCACTCCCTGGCCAGCCTTCAGGTCAGCAGAAAGTGATTCATTTTTGTTATGCATTTGAAGAAAGCAGCAGAATCACAGGGCTTTAATGAGTATATTTAATTGGAGCTTTACCTCAGGAGAAGAGAACATGTCCTCTTGATGTCTGTCACATGAAGAGAGAAGATGAGAGTCCTAATGACCTGAACACAGCAGGGCTCCATTTCAGCCATAGAAGACAGAGCTGTGGGAAAGTGCCACGCTGTCAGGAAGAGACATTTTCAGTAGGAGGGTTGTCTGAGAAAGAGGGGTGCTGTTCTTACAGGAAGTAGGAGAAGGACGCATGGTCAGGATAACTTTCCTTGGAACTTAGATATATTTCTTACGTATGAGCCAGGATGTATTACTCTTGTACTTGTATAAGATGTACGTTTTTCAAGTGACCAAAAATTGCAGAGGCCTCTTTTTTTTTTGTCAGTTGGGTACCATAGCATTCTCAGTTTGGTTTGGTATGCCTGGATCAAGAGAAACTGCAGATCTAATACATTTGAGTCCCCAAATGTTCATTGGATGCTTACTACACACCAAGCAAGATATCTGAAAATTCTGTCTAATGGTGAAATTGACAGAGTGCTTTCTAGAAACTCACAATATGCTTGAAGAGACACATAGTGAAATTAGTAAACACCTCTTGGGGCAGTTGCCCTGCTCACAATGGTTTTCTATTCACCAGACAGAGCCCCTCATGCTCTATCTAGGTGGAGGTCTCCAGCAGAGCTATATAGTGTGGGTAACCTTCCAACGCTCAAAATAAAAAATTAATCCAAGAGTAGACAGCGAACCCAAGCTGTATCCATCTAGTTCCCCTCTGCTTGTCTTGCTGTCTTTCTCTCTTTCTCATTTAAAGCTGAGAACAAACGAGACAGAGACTGAGTGTCATTGGAATCACATTGCATTACTGGCAGTACTCTGGGCAGAAGGTTTATGAACCCCAGAAGTTGCTTTTCTTTCTAAAGTCAACACTTCCTTCAGTTCTGGAAGACACCAATCTTTCCCAATAATTTCCCTTTGCCTTAATTAGTTTTAATTGGTTTCTTCTTACCTGCACTCAAAGAGGCCTGACTGATATAAGTGATATGTATTTAGAGGGTGATCAGTAGAAAAATTTGTGGAAATAACTTGGTTGGGGGCCAGAGGGGAGAAACAACAACCAATTTCTCTCTAAGTGCCTCTAGTAAAAATTAAGGGAGACTACACATCTAGCTACCCTCACAGAACAGAGTTCAGAAATGTCAATGATGTTGCATATTTACAAATTTCTTGAGATCTACCAGCAATATGGTAGAGTAAAAGGAATTTTAACTTGAGATTCAGCGGGTTTTTAAAATTTTTTTTTTTTGGTTTTTTTTTTGGTTCTAGTTCTACTAAGAACCTGGTTGACCTGGGCCATATTGCTTCCTCTTTCTAAGTCTTAGTTTTAATACACATGAAACATAGAAAATGAACTTAATCTTCAAGGCCCCTTCCAATTCTATGACCATTGATTGGTAGAAGTAATAGGTTGTGATGTGCATCTACATAAGCAATAGTAAAATAGGTCCAATATCTCGAAGGATGTAGAAAAGTACTAAGTACAGTGTTATGTACTAAAGATTAGGAGCTGGACAAAGACAGAGTTCCTGCCATCCATTAGAGGTTTTCTATTGTTAACTTTCTCAACAGGTTATTTTTGTCCATCTTCTTTCAGTAGATATGTCTGATATTTTTTCAATTAAAGAGATAATTGACAAAAATAATTTTTGATGATTATATTGGTAATAACTAAATATTCTTAGTGCTTATTGTCAGTCACTATATTAAGTGTGTGGCTCCCATAATCTCATTTGATCTTCTCAACACTGTAAGGTGGGAGCTATTATTTCTACATTTTATGGATGAGGAAATCGAGGTTTAGAGACTAATTTGCCCAATGTTACACTTCACCTCAGGCCAGCCTGCCTTCAAAATCCATGATTTTTCTATACTACAGTGAACTACTTCAGCGTAACACCCGGGTCATACTATTAACAAGAGTGAGGAGGTAGGCTAAAAGTTTATAAGTTAAGGTAATATTTTGGAACCTGGCTAGGAAGATAGATTTTAGACTCATGATTCTTAAGGAGTTTCTGACCACTGGAGTCATCCCAAAATGAAAGAAATTGATTCAAGAGCTCATGAGTTCCCTGCCATTTAGATGTGTTCCGCCCTGAGTTGGATGCTACTTAGAGAAGTTTTAAGAAAGCATAGATCATGTGCTGAGGAAAGATAGTTAACGTGGGCAACCCATGAGCTCTCTCATATTCTGAGCTACTATGAAAATGCTGAAGTTGGCTGTTTAAGATATGGCCTGGGGGAAAAAATAACTCTTAGACCTATCAGAAAACCTGTCAAGGAACATGGGGTATTACCAAGGTTAGCCATGCAGTCACATGATTTTATCTTGCACAGACTGTAAATCAATAAAATTAATGAAATGAATTTAAGCCTAGCCTCTCACTGAGAAAAGAAGGGGTATAATTTATCACATATATGAACTATACCGTGGATAGGCCTCCTGCAGCTGAAGTCAAGGACTGAGCTTTGCTACTTTGCAGTGCAAATCCCAGTTCCACTAGTCCTTTTCCAACATGATTTTCCCTTAGTGTCAGATAAAACCCAATGCTTCAGGATATTTCCTCAGCCAAGGGAAAGATCATGGTTTAAAATAGATATAGTTCATTGGCTACTAAATTTCTACCACAGGTTCAGATGTTCCAGAAAGAACAATAAAAGTTACCCCTACAGTTTGTTTTCAGCCCCTTTGTTTTTGTCTTTGTCTTGGAGCAATAGGTGAGCCTGCAGAAAGGCATTTTCTTATCTTAAAAGAATATAAATAGGACTTCTGACCTGAGTATCGCTGGTTTTGTATAATCTTCAATTGTCTCAAGCTTTGAACACGTGAATGAGCATGGAATTGTATGGGTCTTGTCTGAATGACCAAATGAGACTAAACTAGCACCCCAAAATTAATATTTAGTATTTCTATTAGCTAAGCTGTCATTTATTCTTAGTATGTCAATGTGATCATGAGATCCGACCACCTTAGGTACAGAGGGAAAACTGAGGAACAAGTAGAGGGAGTTACTTACTTTTCCAAGGTCATATGAATGTAACAGTACAGCTGGGACTAGAGTGAGGGACCACGGAGTTCAGATTCACCCAAGGCTCTGTGCAGTACTCTCACATGCCTTCATCAAGTCCTACTCCACCTACTCCACCATGGCTAAGTTTGAACTGTGGACGAAGCTGGACAATGATTTGCCTATGTGAGCCCTGAGATGGAACTGGAAGTGGCAAGTTTCTCAGCCCATAGGCTCAGAGCTGGAAGAAGTGTGTGGTTAATTTGGGATGACTTCTCAGGGGCATTTTAGACTTCATGCTGTTTCTTTAGCCAATCAGTGTAGGATAAGGCAGGGCCTGAAGCAATGATTCAATGATGTAGGAGAGTTTCTTGTTTAAGGGCTTTGAAGTACATCGGAGGTGAGAGCAGTTTCTCCAAGCATGAATTTTCATGAGGGATTTTTCTTTCTTCTGAAAGAGAGTGAGGAAGAGGTTTGTAAATGCATCTAGCAGGAGAAGGGATGAAGAGAAAGGATGGGGCTCCAGGCAGAGGCTGACGGAACTGTTTTCCTGAAGTTCTCCAGGAGACAATGAACATAAGCATCCTTTCTTTGAACCTAAGTGATGTGGTGTGAGAAAATGAGGCTGTTTCCTCAGCGTCTATGAAGACCCTGTTATCTCTTTATCCATCTGGCAGCTTGAAAATGCAGCTTTGGGAGAATGGGTTTAGGAGCCTTGGTTGAGGACCAAGCAGCTATGGCAGAGAGAGATACCAAGTGACCCTCAAAGAGCTTTATGGGCAGACCACATTCATAGAAGTGTCTATGAGTTCATCTGAGATATCCACTTGGGAAGGGGAGGGGAGGGGAGGATTTTGTTGGGGGATCAATTCCTGCATCATGCTAGTAGGGTGCAAGAGCCTGAGAAATATAGATTATTAAGGTTAAGAAATAGTGAAAAATATGAAATAATATAGGACAAGAAGCACTTCCTTTCCCTCTTTCCTCCTTTCTCAACTGCCTAAGGATGCTCTTTTGGAATTTTTCCTTTTCAAGATTGTCCTTGATTTCCAAATATGTAATTAAATGGCTATGGAGAGGAAAAGCACATGATATGATTTGCCATCAACTTTAAGCTTTTTGGTTTATGATCTGCTTGCTTTTGAACATTTTTAAATTGCATTTCCTTGCTATCTACAAATTGCAAATCTCTATAATGGATGCTGCAAAGCACAGAGCCATGAATAAGATAAGGTCCCTGGGCTGCATGAGCTAACAACAGTGAAATGGCAGAGAAGACATATTCACAGCTGCTGCCATAGAAGGCTGTTTGTGGTAAGTGGCCTGAGTGATACAGAGGAAGCATTATAGGAATTGAGGCAGAAGGAAGCATATCTGGCAGGTGACAGCGAGGGAGAGTCAGCTGACATTTTTCTTAGACTTAAAGTCATCCAGGCAGTAAGATTTATTTTCATTGCAATAAAAATATTTTAATTACATTAAGTGCACACTAATCTCTAATAATAACAGAATGTTTATTTCTACAGTGACATTTGTTCAATAATCCCTAAAAAAAATTCTGATTGTGTTCTGCCTTGAATACTTGTTAGTGTAGTAGATTAGTGTCAGACAGTACAATTCACTAGCACTAAATCCAGTTTGACTGGAGGATTGTTCCCTGCCGTTCTGTGTAGAACTGTTTAGGTTTGAGCAGGTCCAATAAATAGCCCCTTCTTGTCCATTAGGGTTCTGAACCAAGGGGAGTGTAAGACTTAAGAGTAAGGCAGGTGAGAGGCCAAGGAAGCTGATGTCAGAGAATATAATTTCTATTTTTGGGCTAGCAGGCTTACTAATGCTGAATCCCAGAAGTAGAAAAATTTACCACAAAGATCCTGCCCTGTAAAGACCATCTGCCTTTGTAAAACTCAGAGCATGGAGAAGTAGAACAGAATGCATGCCTTCTGCAGAAATATCAGATCTCAAAAGGAAAAACGAAGGGCCAAGAATTTGCAGGTTTATTTCTTAGGTTCAACCAATCAGACATACTCCCTCTCCTCCACAGGAAGGATAATGCAGAAGCAGAGAGAGGACTTGTCTGGTATGGCAGTGACGATCCTGCCACATGAAAGGGATAGTGTAGAAGAAGCATTTCCCACTGTTCAGTCCCCATGATAGTACCTCTGGGAAACAAGCTGAAGTCTGTGTAGCAGGGATAATGCTTACCTTATTCCCACTTGAAAGAATCAGCTGCAGACTGAATGAAATGAAACAACAACAAAAAAAATCGAAACCACAGAGATGCACTCTTTTATTTTCTCCTCTGCTTCTCACCCCTTCATCTCTCCTACATCACCTTTTTCCATTCTCATGTCCATCAAATCTTGGCCACAGAAAATTCTGTGTCAGTTTACTGTTTACTTCATTATGCCTTAAAATCATCATTTAATTAGTGGTATCATATTGAAGCATCATCTTTCAGGATGTGATAGGGAGGAAAGTGGGTCTTTGAAGTCAGTTATTTCCCTGGGAAGTGTGGTTAGTCCATCAGTTTATCTCATACTGGTAGATTCTTCTTCTACCTGGTGTGTGTGTCACCTCATATTCCTATGTCATTCCTGTTCTTAGTGGAGTCTCTACTTATTCAAGAGCTCTCTGGCTTACTCCTTTCTTACTCCCAGAGAGAAATATACGTCTATCCTTTATAAATAGAATAGATGCATACATCTTATCCTCAAAATTCACATATCACAGCCAGATATGTACTTAATAAATAAAAATAACCCTGCACATACGCTAACAAAAGTTACTAACGTGTTGTTATGGATGAATGTTTATGGCCCCCTCAAAATTCGTATGTTGAAATCCTAACCCCCATGTGATAGTATTAGGAGCTGGACTGCTTAAGATGTAATAAGTTCATGAGGGTGGAGCCCTCATGAATAGGATCAGTGCCCTTGCAAAAAAGACCCCAGAGAGTTTCCTCACCCTCTTACCACCACATGCATATACACCAAGAAAATTGCCTTCAGCCTCCAGAACAGTGAAAAATACATTTCTGTTGTTTATAAGCCATACAATCTATGGCATTCTATTATGGCAGCTTGAACTAAGATACAAATCAACATCTCTAAGAGCCAAGTAGCCTAGGCTACCAGGAGTCCTGGGTTTAGACTCAACTATCTGTGCAATTTTGATAAAGCACTTCAACTTCTCCGGTCCTTGTTTCTCTCCTGTAAAATAAAGAAGTAGGATTTTCCCAGATTTAATTTTATGGAGTCACACTTTTATGGATTTGTTTACATGTATTTAACTTTGTACAATATCACTAGTTCCCATAAATGAAATTCTATAATAACTTTTTTTACTTGAAAATACAGTTTTGTGATTTTTCTCATTTCTCAATGCTAGAACTCTCCATCAACGACTGTCAGAGATTTTATGTTATAGATGTACTGTAGTTTATGAGGCACTCTCTTTTTCTGTGAATACTTAGGTTGATCTCAGTTGTTGCTATCACAAACAATGCTACAGCAAATATGTTAGTACATGCCTCCTTGTATATATATGTCAGTATTTCCTCGAAGAGAGGCACACAGAACTGAAAACTTTGTTCCAAGTGTATAAATATTTAAATATAGATTAAAAAAACTGAATAGGTGAAAGTTTAGCAGTGGTGATAGGTTCCCAAACCACAAGTCATCTTTTATTTCAACCTTTCTCTTATCCTTCAAGACCAATCCTCCCATAAGAGTTGCTGGTCTTACCTTCAAAATATGACCGGAATTCATCCACTTTCTTTAATCTCTGTCGTTTCCACCTTAGTTCCAGCCACCACTCTCTCTTACCTGGTGTATGGCAATAACTTCTTAATAGATCTTCTTGTTTCTATTTTTCCCCAATTACAATGACCTCTCTATGCTGCAGCCAAAGTAATATTTTTAAACTATAAATTCGATTACATTACTTCTATGATTTAAAATTTTCATTGACTTCTTATCTC
>NW_006431916.1:3702922-3712976 GCF_000325575.1 Pteropus alecto | reverse complement strand
CACAACCTGGTAGATCCTACATGACCCTATGTAATCCCACCCCTCTGACCTTACTTGGGATCACTTATTACATTCTGGCATTTTTCTTTCAATCCAATTGCCTGAACTGACCAATTCTGTACCCACCACAGAGCTTACCATTTTCTTTTCCCCTGCCTGGGAAGTTCTTCTCTTGTTCTTTGCTCAGCAGGCTCCTTCTAATTCTTCAATCCTCAGTTTAATGGCATCTCTTTGGAGATACCTTCCTTGATATCCTATCTATGTAAAACAGCCCTGTCTCTCTGCCCCAGCTAATCTTTACACATCGCTCTATTGATTTCCTTCATAGCTCTTATCAGAACCCAAAATTATCTTGTTTAATTATTTACTTATTTATCATCCCTCTCTCCCCCTTACAGTTAAGCTCTATCAAGGCAGGGACCCTGCCTATCTTCTTTTCTGCCCAGAGTAGATAACAAATGTTCAACAAACAGATGCTGAGTGAGTGAGGTGACCTTTGCAGCAGAAGTAATACCTATTATGGGAAAGGCACTGCGAATGCAGCGGAGTGAGATCAAGACCAAAGAGAACCAAGGGTAATTGAGTGAGGAGAGATGGACAGGACAAGAGAAAGGCTAGAAAGTCCCTACCAGGTTGTAGAGGGTCTCCGATGACAGAGTTGATCCTCTGGGTTCTCTCGGCTCTCTAGTTTGGCTCTCCATAATGTCACATTATATTGCTGCCAGCAAAAGACTCCTACACAAGAGACTGCCTGTGCATCCTAGGATTTGAAACTTGGTTCAGGATTTCATTGTTTGAAAGTAGCTCTTGGTGCATCTGCTTTATATTTCACTTTCAAGAAGGCATAGTATCTCTTAAAATTCACAACTTGATTTTCTAGATCTGTCATAATTTGATATATTTTATTACCATGAGTTGGAAGAACTTAATAAAATGGCTTTCAATAACCTAGTGGGCCATTATCCATTTTCTTTCAGCAAGTACACAGATCTCCTTAACAATTAAAAAAAAAGCCCACAGTGACTCTAGGACCATTAAAGTATCTGATAATCTTATTAAATTTCTTAGTATAATTAGTTTCTTCTTTTTCCTTAAGGGATATTCATATTCTCTTCAATTAAAATATATTTTAGGTGCTTTGAAGTATGAAATATGCAGTATCTTTATTAAAAAAGGGGTAATTTTCTTTTTGCTGTTTGAACAAAACCCACTAATCCCTTTAGATAATTTTAGGTGTATGTTTCTTATTTACTTGGAAATATAAATTATGACCTATAAAGATCAAGGAATTATTTCTTCACAGCACTGGTATCTCATGGAGAAGGTGCTGAGGCCTTTGAGTTTCAGCATCTGTCTACTGTCAAGAACATCAGTTATCAAGTGGGAAGAGCAGGGAATCGTTCCATGAGGCCCTGGGTTTAAACCGAGGCCTGAACCTGCTGCCAGTCCTCGGGGAAACTTCTAATCACTTCTCACTGGCAAGAACTGCTAGAACAAACCTGTTTTTGTTGTCAAAATGAAAATCAAAAGAAAAATGTGATTTGCTTTACAGGTAATTCCTCAAGAGCACTTAGCTACAACAGAGGTGCCTATCTTTATTAGGCATATTAGTGAGGTTAGTATAGGAACTCTGTCCGCAAAGAACTTTATTTTTGTTACAAGAATAAATTTTAAGCAAAACATAGCTTAAAACAGTCTATAATTGACTTTATAAATACGTAAATATTCTAAACTCTAAAATTTAAGCCGTGTTTTTCATTCTCATCCCAAAAGTTTGTTCTTTGTTGTTAATACATCACCATTAGATTAAAGGAGCTAAAGTGGTTGTAGTTGAAACACTATTTGGTTCTTATTGTAGCCCAAAGCTAGCATATTAATAAAACAGCATATGAGTGTCCTGCTGTGTAAATTATAAATTAAATTTTAAGAATGGGCTTGTAGCCCAGTAACAACTGAGACTTATTGGAGCATCATTAACTTTTCTCTCTCATTTAAGCCTTTTATTGTTTTTTTCTTTTTTCTATTGTTTCGTATAATCTTAAAATGTATTCTTCGAGCTGTAATTTTGGAAAAGAAATAAGAATGTAAGAAAAAAAAGGAAGAAAAAGTAACAGAAAGGAAGAAAAAAAGAAAAGACAGAAATAAGAGGAAAAGAGAAATGAGAGAATATAAGAATAAAAAGAAAACCAATAAAATTTTTGTTTCTTTTTTTCAAGGTCTTAAATTGCTTTTTGATTTAGAATAGTAATATTAGAATTGTGGGTTTTGTTTTTTGTAACAATCTATTTTATTTTATTTTACTAGTTCATTAAAAAACTTTTAATTTTGAAATAATTATAGATGCACGGGAAATTACAAAGATAGTATGGAGAGGTTCAGTGTATTTTTCTCTCAGTTTTCCCCATTAGTTACATCTAATTTTATATATATTTATATAATATCAAAACCAGGAGATTGACATTGGTGCAATGTAAGTATGTAGTTCTTTGCTATTTTATCACACATGTAGATTGATATAACTTCTGCAATCAAGCTACAGAATTAATCCATCACCACAATAATCTTCTTTTTTCTTATTTTTTATGCCCACATCCTCGCCTCTCACTCAGCTCCCCCATCCTTAACCACTGGAAACCTCTAATATGTTGTCCATAATTCTATAATTTCAAGAATGTCATATAAATGGTATCATACAGGATGTAATGTTTTGAGATTGGCTATTCCCACTCAGCCTAATTCCCTTGAGAACCATCCTTCTTAGGTATTCATCGGTAAGTAGATCTTTTTTATTGCTGAGTAGTACTTCAAGAATGTGTTTAAATAATTTGATAAATGCTGAAATTATCTCTATTCATCAAGGCATTGTCTAGATAATTCTAGGCTAACTGAGGACATTGGTAATCTTATATGACATGGTCAATTACTTTAATTTAGGTTTCCGATCCTTTTTACATGCTATATCACCATATGTTCTCATGATAGTCCCAGTTCAAGTCTCGACTTTACAAAATTTCTTTTTTTTTAAAAAAAAATTTATTATTATTTATGCCTACAGCACCTGGTCTTCCATCCAAGTACTAGCCAGGCCCGACCCTGCTTAACTTCTCAGATCAGACATTGGGCTTGTTCAGGGTGGTGTGGCCGTAGACCATGGACCATGGCTCCACTGGGGCACAAACCCAGGACCTTCTGCGTGTAAAGCAGAGGTGCTGACTGCTACACTATGGAAGCACATCCACAAAATTTCTTGCTGAAACTGACAGTGGTCTGTATTGTTCCTCTTTCCCATGCCTTGTCCAGGGAGAAATGGCCTGCTTGCCTTCCTCTGCTCTCACTGCATCTTGTTCTAACCTTTATTAACTATGAGTTGTCGTGTTTTTCTCCTTCACTGGACTGGTGATTCTTGAGGGTAGGGATTAATGTCTCTGCAGTTTCTGGCAACAAATGCTCTGTTTTCAGTAAATGCTGATCATGTTAATTTTGAATTAAAGTGAATTAGGTTAGGGGTTCTAACTTTGTTTGCACATGGAAGTTACATTTTAAAAAATCTATGCCTGGGTTTCACACTCAGAGATTCTAACTTAACTGGTTTGAGATTCAGTTAGGCCATTTAGGTTTTTAAATGTCCCTGATTCATTCTACTGTGCTGCCTGGACTAAGATAAAAATCCTCTGTATTAGGATTTACTCCATAAGGGAGACACTGTGTTAAGCTTTTCTTTCTTTCTTTCTTTTTTTTTTTACTTATCCACAATACTTTTTTTTTTTGATCAAAAATAAGCATTTACTTGTATTTTGATGTTTAGATACCTCCTATATGTTAACAAAAAAGTTTCTAGGTTTTGTGTATGAATCAGAATGATTTAATTAAATGAGATTTCCTGGGGATGAGACCCAGGCATTGGCACTTCATAAAGGTCCCTGGGCGATTCCAACGTGCAGCCAAGGTTAAAAACCATTGCCATAAATGAACACAGCTCCTTTTAAACATTCTTGATTTCTCTTTGTAGACATACATGTAAATACTTTTTGTGTAGTGAATGAACTTTTATATTAATTGTGTGAAAAGTAGGAAGTATCACTTATTCTACCCTCATGCTTTAAAAAGATCTTAGTTGTCATAAATGGCCTCTATTGTGTTTTACTGTTGACAAAGTGGTTTCATATCCACTAGTTCATGTTTCTTATGAAACAGAGTGAAACAAAAAAGCAAGATAAAAATGAGTAATGATTATTAACTTTATACTCCAGTTTTACAGACAAGAAAACCAAGATGTAGATAAATTAAGTGATGCAGAGCCTAGGATGAAGCAAGCAAAGTGCCTAGAGCTAAAGGAGATCTTTACTCTCAGGATTGTGTGAGTACAGGTCGGCGCCTGAGTGTGAGTGCTGCCTTAACTTGTGCTCCCTACGTGCCTCACCCTAGTCCCAGCTCTGAAAATGAGTTACCTCCAATCCCACAGCTAGACAGTTTAGGGAGAGACACTATGATCAGAATCTGGAGCCACCTGTGCTTTTCTCATGATACCATCTTTGTAGGTCAGGAAATACATACTTATATTAGAAAATGCAGAATTGCCTCTGCTTTATTTTAGTGTAGTAGCCTGAATAATATCCTTCCTCCCACAAAGAAATCCCTAAACCTTAAACTCTGTGAATATGTTATCATATAGGGCAAGGGAGATTTTGCAGATGTGATTTAGTTAAGGATTTTGAGATAAAGAGATTAGCCTGGATTATCCAGTGGGCCTAATGTAATCACAAGAGTCCTTCTAAGAGGGAGGCAGGAGAGACAGAGAAGAGATCATGGAAGCAGAGGTTGAAGTGATGCATTGTGGAAAAGAGGCCATGAGACAAGGAATGCAGAGAGTTTCTAGAAACTGGAAAAAAAAGAACAAAAAATGATTTTCTCCTAGAGCCTCCAGAAGGAACGCAGTCCTGTTGACACATTGATTTTAGCCCTTAGGACCCATATTCAGACTTCTGACCCTCCAGACTATAAGATAATAAATTTGTGTTGTTTTGGACACTACTTTGTGGTAATTTGTTACAGCAGCAGTAGAAAACTCATACACTTAGCCACTTATTTTAAAATCAATATTTGTTTGCCAAATATTAGTAGTTTGCCAAATGAAGTAGTTGGTTCATGTTTAGATTCCATGCTATTCCAAAAAAAATAGAAAAAGTCATATTAAATACTTAAGACATGCCTGTACTGTGAGAAACACCTGGAAAATGAGCCAACAGAGGAACGCGTTTCTCATCAAGTACCGGGGTGCACACTCATTGAGTCAAATGTTAAAATCACCAGATTTATTTAGGATGTCATTGTTCTTTCTCTTGCTTGCTGTTCTGATTCTCTCTCTTTCTCTTTCTTTGATAGGTGCACACATGCAAATGAATTTGAAAAATATTAAAAATTCAATTCCTGATGCTATTTCTTCATAAAATTAAGTTTCTCATGGGGAGCAACACAGCACTAGTGATATCAGATATTAGAAATATTGCTGGTGGAAGATAGAATCTAGAGAGGTGTAGGGCTAGGAAAATAATGAGATAGACTCATTCTGTGAGCCACTAAGACCTGGCACTAGAACCAGTGGGTGGGAATTGGAGGCATAGACTCATTATGTGTAAGAACTTATTGAAAGTCCAAGTATTTCAGAAATAAAAAGAATTTTTTTGATATGATGATCTTCAAGTAGAGATTAGGAACTACAGTATGGGGAAGTGATTAAAGCATCAAATAGAAGTTATGAGGGATTTTAGATCCCTTTAAAACTGAAATTCTCCATTGTGAGATTCAAACCGTTCCATTTCTCTTCAAGATTTGTTCTTTCTTTCCCAGGAGATAAAATGGCCACGAGTACAGTAGTTCCCCATTCGTGGTTTTGTTTATTGTGGTTCCAGTTAGCTACAATCAACCATGGTCTGAAAATATTAAATGGAAAATTCTAGAAATAAACAATTTATAAGTTTTAAATTGCTCGCCATTTTGATTAGTGGGATGAAATCTTGTACTGTCTTGCTCCATCCTGCCCAGTACATGAATCGTCCCTTTGTCCAGCGTATCCACTGTGTGTCCTCCCCCTGCCCAGTAGTCACTTAGTAGCTATCTTGGTTATCAGGTCTACAGTCACAGTATTATAGTGCTTGTGTTCAAATAATCTTTACTTTACTCAATGGCCCCAAAGCACAAGATTAATGATGCTAGAAATTTGGATTATGCCAAAGAGAAGCTGTAAAGTACTTTTTTTAAGTGAAAAAGTATGTATGTACAGGAAAATACATAGTATATATCGGGTTCCGTACTATCTGTGATTTCAGGTGGGCCTTGGAACGTATCCCCTATGGATAAGAGGGGATTAACACATAAGAATATACATAGTTCTCTTACTTCTTATCCTCTTGGTGAGGTTATTTGTTTGCCATAGACATTCCAAAATGCTATAGCACAGTGGTTCTTATGAAAGATACAATGTCTTGTTAAATAAGTTTTTCTAGAGAATAGAATTTAATAGCAGATGTTTCTTTGCTGGCCCATCAAATAGGGTTATGTGTGAATTCCACGAAAGTCCACTTAGTATGAGATCTAAATTCTAATACATGAGAAGGTAGATAACGTATTACAGAGAGACCTTGGAGGTTGTCCTATTTCTTTCCTTTAAAGTAGATGCCACAAACATTTTTCCAACCACTGGGTTTTATGTTTAAGAGACCATGAAGGAGAAACCTTCTTCAGAGCCCTTCAGAGTCTGGCCGCGGTCCACATTCGTCAGGGTCCTGCCATGTGTAAATCACACACCCAAATACATCCAGATAGAGCCCATCCATCACCTGCTAGCAGTGACTTGGGCCGCACTGTCTGTAAATCTGGTGAAAATAATGTATTTGTGCTGTGAGATGACATCCCATAATGAGATTGTGATATTCCATAGCGTGTGATTTGCTATTTGTGACAAAGATGAATTTCACAGTGCACACAGCTGCTGAGAAGTTGCTGGGCCTGGCGCATGTGTATAAGGGAAAGGCCCTTTCAGGCCACTCAGCCATAGCTCTGCTCTACTGGAGATAATTTCTCAGGACCGCCAAGAATGAGCTGCCAAATTGAATTTTCTCTAAAGGAGAGCTGAGTATTTAGGCAAAGCAAAATCTAAAGGAAAAAAAAAATATATGGAAGACATTCATCAATATTCCTTAATCGTGTTTATGGTTTATGGTCACAGACCCCATGGTGCACAACCAAAGTTATGTGACAGACTCTTGTGCCTTTGGCACATGCAATCGGTGCAAAGTAAAAACTATCTTTATGTTTAAAATTAAATAACACAAGACATTACAATTCCTACTCCCAGAATCATGTATGAAAGCATCTTAGACATTCATCACTTCTTAGGATCTTAAGTTGTTCTAAGTCCTTGCTATATAAAGTGTGGTGCCCAAACAAGCTATATTGTGATAACCTGGGAGCTTATTAGAAATACAAAATCTTGGGTCCCATCCCAGACCTACTAAATTAGACTCTGCATTTTAATAAGATTACCAGGTAGTTCTTACATACATTAAAAATTTAAAAACACTATAATAAATGATGTGTAAGATGTTTCAGTACACCCATAAGCACCACTTAGAATAATGATGATACTATAACACAAAGAATTTTAAACATATGTATATGTGTGTATAATTTTTTGCATTTTATAAAGCATTTTCACAATTATTGCCAAACTTGAGCTTTCCAATGACCTTATAAAGTAAGTAGATGCCATTATTCTCATCTTACACTTGAAGCAATTGAAGATCATCGTGATTAACATTTTTACCTAAAATGTATGCAGACAGCCTAACTCAAACTCAAGTTCTTTCTCCTCAAGCCCAGTATTCCTTTCTTAGTGGTAGAGCATGTGCTATGAGTTTAGTTTTCATCCTCAGGAGTGATGGGAAACTCTATGAAGCATAGAGTTTCGTGCACTCCCACTTATTCTCATCATAAACAAGAATAGGCATCCGTAAATGACCAGCTGGTCCTAGAGTTACTGTGAATGGCTGAGTCTCTGTAGAACTTTTCTTATTCTAATAGTATCAAACCTGACCTCTGTCATATTAGTTCTGGATTCTGACAGGTCCAGCATCAGCTACTCTACGTTATGGTTTCATTTAGCTATATGGATCAACTTGGTGATACTCAGACCTGTGACAAACTATTAACTCTGCAATTCCTTTAAGGACCCTACTGCTCCAGAAAAATTTCCCAGGTTAGTCATTGAAACATGGACCCACATAGCAAGCACTTTGTATTATATACTGCCTCTGGCAAGAGATGCTCAAAAATGCTTTTGATGATGATGAAATGACTTATTAGCCACTAACAATAATGTATAACGCAACCATTGCTCTGGGGACTTTCATGCATTGGAACTGGCATTCACAAAGGGCCTTGTGACAGGATGAAGTCAGGAGTCGGGGATGCTAATGAGACATAGACTGAAAGAATTCTCCAGCCTCTCTTAGAATCTGGTAGTCTGAGGAGCCTGAGGCTATTCAAGACTCTCCTGGGCTTGTGAATGCCGGGGCCTTAGAAGGAAGGGGATATATTTCAGGGCAGGGGTACAAGGACAAGCTAAGTGTATTTAACACAGGTCTTTTGTTGCTCTAGTGTGTGAACCCTGAGAAAGAAGATGCCTGCTAAGAAGGGCTCCTGGTGTCTAACTGGGCTCAGATTTAAAAACAGAGCCTAGCAGTCATTTCTAAACGGGGGCCTCTCAAGCAAACTGCTCTTCAGGGAGAAGACTGCACTGAGCTGCCTCCTGCACTGAGCAGCCTTCCTACACTGTGTTCCTGCTGTCTGAGCCAGCCCTTGTAAAGGAGCTCCTGGAATTGTATTACAACCAGTAGGATTCAGATGTTCCCTATCCAACCTGAGCTTGAAATACAATTTTTACCAAGAAGGTTTTGTGTCAAAAAGAACAAACCTATTTACATAATTTGGGAGGAGGTTAATAAGGAAATTCGTTGAGCTTCTCATTTAATATTCTCAATTAACATCTTTGAAAATCCGTCAACTTATACAATGGGCTAGACAGGCCCTTAAGGAAATTTTGAAGTTAAAAAGGAATGTGGACATCACTGAATTTTGTTTCTGAACTGAGGAGTGAATGTTGCAGAATATATGAGAACAGTAATGGAAAAAAAAAACTGATGCTAACTCCGAACTTAACCTGTGCTCTTATAGATCAGCGAATCTCCTATTTAGATTTTAGTAGACTCAATTCCAACATGCATAATTCATGTAAGGTGGTTTCTTAATTGTATATAATCTATATGGATTTTCTAAACATAAAAAATTCTTGTAGGTCTACGGCCATGCCACTCTGAACAAGCCCGTCTGATCTCGGAAGCTAAGCAGGGTCAGGCCTGGTTAGTACTTGGATGGGAGACCACCTAGGAAGACCAGATGCTGTAGGCGTAAAAAAAAAAATAAGGGATTGTAAACTGACAAGTTCCTTGCAATTTGACCAAGGGTTGCTTCACATAAAAATAAAAAAATCTCATGGGACATTAAAGGCTGATTCTTATGCTCTACTGGCTTATTACTTCTTTCTATTAACTCTGAGATAAAAATCAAATTCTGACTACATTTCTATCACCTTCCTTCTTCATTCTCCAAAAGCTTAATCATGTAAAAACTCACCGGCACAACCTCTCGGATTTATGGAATCACATTTGTAATAATGTTATTTATGCCCATATCCTTATTAAAATATTAAACATGGTTACTGACTTCTGTCTCACCTGCAGCCATGCTGGAGGAAAGTCTATCTTTGTATCTGGCAGTGATTTTCTCTTTGGAAGCTTGCTTGCCTTATGAATTCTCATTTATCCTTTTCTCATTTCTTTCACTAAGGATAGAAAGGGCCCAAATCTATAGCAAATTAGAAAGAAAAGAAATGCTCTGGAAGCTTCTTTATAGTGCTCTTCCTTGACCAGTAAATTTCCTGTGCACTAGAGAAATGTCCCTACTCAGTGCAATATGTGTGTGTTTGTCAAGTGCAGAT
>NW_006431916.1:3702262-3702860 GCF_000325575.1 Pteropus alecto | reverse complement strand
GGTAAAGATACTATTCACGTAAAATAGTAATGATTTCCATGATAGAAAATCAGAAAATATGGTGTTTTCATACGAAAGAAGAAATTATTCAAAATTTCAGAGTAGATTAGAAAAGGCAAGAATGGCCTATATGGGCACTCGTGCTTCAGGCTTTCTAGTTAAGATGTTACTATAAGTCAGGTACTTTTATTAGAGATGAGAAAATCAAAGCTCAGAGAGGTTGGGTAACTTGCCCAAGGTCACACGGCTAGCTAGTGGCAGAGTGGGAATCAAATCCAGAATTGCTGCGTTAAGCCACTACACTATAGTGCCACTCACATGAAGTGCTGGGCAAAGCATGCTTTGTAGACCTTGCAGAGGGCACATTGGATACTGGCAAAACTTCCAATTCCTCTGTGTTTATGCTTCCATGACTTTGCTGTTGGCTTCTCCATCCTGGAATGCCTTTGCCACACGTCTTCACCTGTTGAAAACCTCCTCATCTTTCAAAGTGCTGCTCTAAGAAATTCTTCCCCCTTTCCCCTTGTTTTCCTCATTGGCATTAATATTCCTCATAAGTGATACAGAGACAGATATTGCTAAAAGAAATTTTAAGACT